>NC_054550.1:4878356-4940856 GCF_017654505.1 Polyodon spathula | reverse complement strand
TTATTACTGTTACTGTTATCATAAGAAGTACTCACCGTGGCGTCCTGTCCTGCGTAGTGGCTGATGACGCGCACGCCGCCGGGGTGCCTCTTGCAGAACTGGCTGATGTTGTACACCTTCCTGTCAATCACCAGCCACTTCTCCTCGCGCCCGCTGCGCAGCTGCACCTCGGGCCAGGTGTACCGGGTCAGCGCGCGGCTGTCATCTGAACCGGCTCCCATGTCACCAGAACCGCGGTCCAACCCCACCGGAACCTCAGCACCGAGCGGCGAAAACAAAACCAGAAACGAGGCCACTGGTTCAGTTCAGCACACACCTCGGAGCAGCTCAAACACGACCGGAACCGGGCCCGAACCGTGGTTTTTTTTTTTTTTTTTTTTTCTTATGTAAGCTTTGCTGGTCTGTCGGCTGGGCTGTCCTCTATGGCGATTCCCAGCAGAACCGAACCGGGCGGGGTGGTCCGTCTGGACTCTGAAACGGCTCCTGTCTCTGTCTTCTCTCGCTGTGCGGTACAGCCTTTGCAGCATCAAGCCTTGCATAATGCACGGGCCGGTAACCCCGCCCACAACTCTCGTTTTGAGAACAGGAGCAGCGTTGTTGATTGGCTGGTTACGCAATTATATATTCTTTGAAATATACATCACAGAGCCTGAACCCGCCCCCACCCAGCCACCCCTCCCCGCTTGTAGATCAGGTGAGATTTAAAATGAACAGTCAGTGAATTCTGAATTCTGAGCATGCAGATCTGAAAAAAAAACAGGGTTATTGAAAACACGGAGCTGGAGTACAGGAGCGTGTAAAACCAGGTTGTGAAAGCAGCAGTTCAAGGGGGTGGGGCGGTGTTCTCCAATGCTAATTGCTATTGACACGAACACGGAGCGGTCCACGCTGTGGTACTGATGCGCACCAATGGCCGAAGGTTTCAAAGACACTGCAAAAGGATTTTGCAAAAGTTTACCATAAGCCATGGTATTTCATTTGAAACATCGTTTTAAAAAAAATAAATGACCGTTTTTCGTTAAGTATATGGCACAGTGAGCGTGCCCGGGGCTGTATCCCGCCGACCTGGTCCATAAGCATTGAAGACTGAGCAGGACTTAATATAGAAATAGACAAAAAAAAAAACAATCAAAAAAAAAAACTTCATCAATTCAAAGACAAACGTTTCGACTGGAAGTCTTTCTTGAAGACACCGAGAAAGGCTCGTAGAGAATCGTTGAATTTCGGTTACGTTTCCTTATAATGGCTGGGGGGGGGAGGGGGGAAAACACAATGGCTGAACTGCGTAATAAGAAAACTGCTCCACGGGTTAAAAAGGATGAACATTAATTTCTGTAATCCTAATGTGCTACTTCGTATCTCATGTTGTATTCAGCGGTATTTGCATTTACTGTAAACGACACTGTATTTAAATATTGTTCTTGCACTGTAACCCTGCACTGCCGTGTGACACCAGGCAGTCTGAAAACGAATAATGAATCTTGCAATCCCATTCCGTTGTAATGCGTGTATACTCTACACCGCAGTGTTCTCTGTCTGTATACGTTACGATTCAGGGTTTAAATGTGTGCATCTAAATAAAGTACAGTCCAAAGCAATTGATGCAAAAACGCTAAAGTGTGTTTCGAATCTGTGGCATAATATCGGGCTGGTTTCCCAGAAGCCGATTAGCACTTTTAAAATGAATTATTTTATCATTTGATTCAACAATTCTGCATTGTTTTTGTTCAGTGCTTTTTACAATATGTCTTTCTATGCGTAGCTGTGTTGCATTGGGTATATTTTATTAGTGTTGATAATCAAACGAACACACAAAGTCGTGGGGTGTTTATGCCAGACATCAATGGCATTGCAACGGGGAATTCTCGTTCAGCTGCAGTTACCGCTTCTCTCTCAAATTCATGAACGAAGCTGCTGTTCTCACACCGGAATGTGACGTCTCTGGCGCGAGCGAGTGGGAGTTCCACCGCTCGCCTCTGAACCGCCTCGCGCGTATGGCCTGATGCTGCTTTGCATCTTTAAGGTCATAAAAAAAAAAAAAAAAAAAAAACCTACAATCTGGAACTTTAACCCCTTTGCCGCTGCACACGTGTGAGCCTCTTCAGTGCAGGGCGACAATAATGCACTTGGCTGGGCCGGTTCCAAGCTCCAAACTGACGGGGGATGACGGTTTGTGGCGACGTGGAGGGGCACTGAGGCCGGGGTTACTGTCGGACGGTTAATGCGCATCGAAAGATATTTGGACGACTTTGATACAGCAGGATGTTAGACTATAGGCTGCAGATAACACTGTAAACACTGTGTTTTCAAGAAATCGAGATACCTTTGATTATTGCTTGAATCTGCACTATATTATAAAATGAAATAAATATGCATGCATCTAACCTAGCGAGTATATTATTATTATTATTATTATTATTATTATATTATTATTATTATTATTATTATTATTATGATCTTGAAGGGGGTTAGATAAAACGATCTACCCTTTAACTTTTACGAGTTTTCTTTTGTTGGCATGAAACGAGAGCGTTTCTGTGACGTGCTGGGTGCGGTGGATCAAACTAATAATGCAAGACATTAATAATAAATCACTACCATTCAACAGCAAGGAGTTTCTGCGGTGAGGAGATGCACAGGAGTGTGAACGCCTTGCTCCTTGGATGTAGTGCGGGTGAGGCCGCTTGGTCTGCCCTGTCCTGCCTTAAAGTGTCGGTGTGCCCTCGGCTCAGCTGGGAAAGCGCTTCTCTCTCTTTGGGAAGCCCCATCTGAGCCGATACGTGACACAAATGTAAGCAGATCCGCCACTGTGCGCGGTTCCCACGCAACGATTCTGGCCTTCTTATTGTTTGCAGTAACGCAGATCGTATTCGAAAGGTCATATTTTATTTAACTTATTGTTTTGTGTCTCATTGTGCATTATAATGTTGCGGAATTTGAGGACGAGAAAAAAAAAAAGAGATTCATGCAGCTTAAAAAAACTCTCATGGGTAGGGAGAGTGAGAGAGGTTCAGTCTCCCGTGCCTCCAGCCTACCCTGCACTGGAGGGAGCACGCTTTCCCTTAGGGGGTGAGGGAGGGAGCAGTTCAGTCTCCGTGCCTCAAGCCTGCCCTGCCCTGGAGGGAGCACCCTGTCTCTTAGGGGGAGTGAGGGAGGGAGCAGTTCAGTCTCCAAGCCTTCAGCATGCCCTGGTCTGGAGGGAGCACCATGGGGGGGGGGGGGGGGGGGGGGGGCAGCACGCTTTCTCTTAGGAGATGAGGGAGGGAGCATTGCAAAATACATAATAAATAAAGCGCGTTTCTAATCTGTTGCTTGAGATTATAACGTTGCATTCTCAAACGCCTGATTTGCAGTGTACAGTAGGTGTATTGTGACTTGGCTGGAGCTCAGGCAAGTCTCGATTGCCTTGATTGTTCTTGTATGCATTATACAAAGGGCTAATAAATTAGTGTGACAGAACGGTGGTGTTTCTTTCATAACCCTTGCGTGATGCCAACAGCAGAGCTGACTGCACTGGAACTGTGGAACCAGCTGACTCTGCTTCAGTCCCCACTCGCCTGACTGCGGGTCCGAGGTAACGAGCCACGTTAGGAGCTCAGGTAGAGGGTCAAAATTGAATTGCCAGAGGTTTTATAACTGGACTAAAGGTTATTTTATAGTGAGCCCTTTACTGTAGGCCGATTTCAGCTGAGTTTTGGAAAACGCCTCTTCGTTTCTTTATTTATTAATATTATAATATTTGCAATATTATTTTGATTTAAAAAAAAAAAAAGTCTTCTTCCGCGGTATACACATTTTACCGCCGTTTTATATATTTCCCAGCACGCTAAGGCCTATCCCGCAGAGCTGCAGTTGTACTGGTTTGCAATGGTCATGCTGGTGCAGGAGACTGGGATGCTGTTTGGAGAGCTGAGCTCAAGAACAAAAACGGTTAAAAACGACCTATACTGCTTGATAAAACGTTATGAAAAGTTTCGTTGTTTGGCGAGCTAAACCAGCTCCACAGCCCCGGGGTGGGCGCAGTACAGACTGCTAGGGTGACGAAGCTCGCATGACCGAATCTGTTACAGTTCACGATATGTATTCGCGAATGTAAATGTGCCATGCGCAAGAGCTTATGGTCACACTGGAACATTTTCCGTAGCTCTTTGTAACTGTGGTAAAGCGTGGTTCAGTAATCGTGGTAAAGTGTGCTAAATGCGTAGTAAAAGAACGGCGTGTGCGTGGCGTACAGGTACGACAATTACAGGGTCTAATTTCAGCACTACTAGCCCAGCAGTAGTATCGCTGTCACGGTGCGCACTGGACACATGACAAAGGGGTGACGCATTCATATAGCTGCAGAACAAGGGAGTGTTTGTGTTAAAATGCTTTAGAATTTTCATTGCAGAACCCGTTTTTCCTGGATGGGTGTTTCCAACTAAGAAAAAGGGTTTATTTACAGGCGATAAAGCGCCCACTTTAACCAGCTGAATCTAGGCTAAACCTCCATTTAAAAAAAAACAACAACCCAGTGCTGCAGGTGGTAGGTACTCAGCCCCGTCCCGTCCCGTCCCCCCCCTTACACTCGTATGCCCCGTGCATTAACCCAGATCACACACATACACACAAGCCCTAGTCCTTGGTAATATCCCCCCCCCCCCTGAAAGGCTCTTCCCCCCCTATCCCCCCTCCTAGAGACGGATTCGACAAAGACGTGTTTTGTGCTACCAATGACAAGTCTCGGCGGCCCTGAAGCAGAGACCGGTTGGTGCAGGACTAGCTCTCCTGATGCGGAGGAGACGCCATCCACCCGGGGAGGGAGGGGAAGTGGTGGCGCCACCTCCCGGCTCGGGTGGGGGGGGGGGGGGGGGGGGTGAATAGATGGATATGGATCAGCGCCACTTGATCCTGCACCCTTTGACTAATACTGCTGAGTGTGAGAGAGAGAGAGAGAGAGGGAGAGAGGGAGGGAGGGAGGGAGGGAGGAGGTGTTAAGAGCTAGATCAGTAGACGGTGGGAAGCACCATTCGCCGGCCAGCGCATCTGGTGATAAAGCAGCGCCTAGACAGTGTTACCGGCCGCAGACAGAAAGAAGAAAGGCAGGCGGGCTGGTGAGAGAGAGATAGAGAGAGGGAGAGAGAGAGAGAGATAGGTAGGAGCACGCGAAGGTGGGAATGAAAGAGAGGAAGGAAAACACAGGGCGGTGACAACAATAAAAGACCGGACTACAAAATAATTTGTAATAATTGTGTCTAATTGTAAAAAGCGACGCACGACTCGTTTATTTCAGTAAGATAAAAAGACAAAGGTAGGTTGTTTGTTTTTAATTTTTTTTAATTAATAAAGTCCGCTGGCGTGATATTTAAATAAATATTTTTTTGTATTAGTTCATCCGGATTCCTGGCGGCTCGGAAAGCCTGGAGTCTGGAGTCCTGAGCTCACGGGAGCTTGCGCGTTAGAAACCGTCTGTGGAGCTATTTTAGCGGTTTCGGGTGTCACGGCAAAGGGGTACAATGAATCGGGGTGTCTATTATTTAGGGGGCTGGTGAGTGCCAGTGACAGGTGCGTGACTGCAGTGTAGCAGCCGCCCACAGCCTCGGGCTCTCTCTGCAGAGCCGAGTGCAAACCGGGCCGACAAACGCGAATCCAGCTTCCAAACAATAATTCACAGTCTGAGTGGTTTTTGTGTGTCTTTTTTTTTTTTTTTTTTTAATTGTCACGCAGAAATGTTGATGCAATTCTAACAATGCAATATTCCCTCCTGTCGCGTTATATACAGGGCTGTTGGGTCGATGAACAGTGCAGTGGATATGGAGAGCCGTTCCAACTTCTTCTATTTATTGTGTTTATCTTTCATTTTATTTAGAAACAGTACACTCTCCGCGTGATTTTTTTTTTTTAAGTAGCAAAACAATAACGAGGTTGCAAAAGCGATTTTCAAAACGTGACTAATGTAACCACGCCACCTAATTCAAAAGCATCGTCGAAACCCAGATACTTAGCCACCCGGGTCAGCTTTTAGAAATCACGCTGCTGCATTTATATGAAAACAGATCATCAAGGTGTGTTTTCATTTTTAAATCCGATAATGGAAGCCTCGTTTGCAGCCTCGACTCGCTTCATCGTCGCGATTAATAGCAATTAAAGGATCGTTTTGGAAAGTCAATTCTGCGTGCGGGTGTTTTTAAAATGTCAAACAACGTGCTTTACGAGCTGAAACGGTGCTTTTTAAAATCGTTTCGACACAGCAACCGCTGTAGAGGGAGTAGTGATCTGTGCAAGAGGCCGCCTCGTCGTAGCGGTGCGGTAACGCATCCCCACGGACTGGGTTAGTCGCTTCTCCACGGAAATCATGATAAGATGGAGATTTCTGGTGCCGTGCCGTACAGTTATTACCTACAGCAAGAGAGACTGCGTGTCGGCCCGGTTCTGTAAACGAGCTTCGTGTCGGCCCGGTTCTGTAAACGAGCTTCGTGTCGGCCCGGTTCTGTAAACGAGCTTCGTGTCGGTCCGGTTCTGTAAACGAGCTTCGTGTCGGCCCGGTTCTGTAAACGAGCTTCGTGTCGGTCCGGTTCTGTAAACGAGCTTCGTGTCGGCCCGGTTCTGTAAACGAGCTTCGTGTCGGCCCGGTTCTGTAAACGAGCTTGGGTGTTTGGAGGAGCGAGTCAGAGAAGCGCAATTCTCTTTTAGAAATATCATGGACGTTATTGCGATACCCAGAAAACAACGACACGCAAACACTGCCACTGATATATAACCATCTGTTAATACAACAACAATAATAATAATAATAATAATAATAATAATAATAATAATAATACGGACGAGCGCTTTGCCCAGTTGTGGATTACAGCACCTTCCGCGGGATCAGCGAAGCAGTTTTAAAGTTTTAGCTGAAATCGTCAGGTTTAGTTCCAGTGTGCTGGACAGCGCAACTCCATTGCCTTTATTCATTGTAAACTGTGCTTGGCTGCTCGGGTGTCTGCTGCGTTCACGCCCTTGTGTTTTGTGAACACAGATCGTATTGTGCGCGCTGTCTTCAAGACTGAGACAGAGAGGGGGGAGAATCGCCGGCACAAACGGTTTCACTCCCAGTTCCAGAAGGAGCGGTGTTTGGGATGGGGAAAGGAGGCGAGAAGGCTGAGGAGAATGGGGAGTGCGCCGGCGGCGGGGGCGGTAAGAGGCTGGGAGTCTATACCTGGGAGGAGGTGCAGAAACACGCTCTGAAGACAGACAAGTGGCTGGTGATCGACAGGAAGGTGTACAACATCACCGACTGGGCGAAGAGACACCCCGGCGGCGTGCGAGTCATCAGCCACTACGCCGGGGAGGACGCCACGGTGAGTCACGGCAAAACCGCACTGCGGTCGGTGTGGGATACTGCAGGACAGGGGTGTCCACAGCTGTCCCAATTAAACCGCCACACAGACCCTGGTAATGACCCCAGTGTGTTCTACCGCGTCAACTTTCCTATCGAGATTTCTATTTTTTAATGTCATATGTTGGTTTTTTTTTTTGGTTTGTTTGTTTTTTCAAAGTTACGGGAGAGCAACTTTTGCAACTCCTATAGTTCGCACAAACTGTTTATAAATAAATAAATAAATAAATAAATAAATAAATAAAAATAAAAACTTGAAATAAAATTGTCCCCTCCTATTCTGTTCAGAGTTTAGTCACGTCTGTTCTGCTCGGCTCGTATTGTCCCGGTGCAATTTCAAACACAATGAAACAGTCTTGAACTGATCCCATCGTGCTTTTCTCCTGCACAGCTTCTGCTCTTAGGTGTTCAGTATCAGAAATGAATGGAAAGTGTTACAGTGTCAGAGTGTCTGGAAATACAGCCCTGCCAGTGTGTGTGTGTATTCCACAGACTAATAGCTACTCGTCTTTATCAGAGACGCTGTTACTGGCAGAGAAAACGAGTCTCTCTAACCTCTGCCTGGTAGAGATTTGTATTGACTTTGTTTATAAACATCTCTCCAGACAGGTGCAGCCATAACCAGACATCATAATAATAATAATACAAGACTGAGTGAACGCATTGTATTGTCCTCATGCATACAAAGCTACACAGATGAATACCTTGTGTCATATTGATCCGAGTCGTTCTGTTTGTAGATCAGCTCGAAAAATAATAAACGTCTCAAAGCTCTTCTTTTCTGCTGATGAGTTTGTGACCCCCCCCCCCCCCCCCCCCCCTTCTCTCCACTGGTCCTGATGAGATAATTTTGGGTCTATGTGTGTATGTGAGTTTGTGTGTGTGTGTGTGTGTGTGAGTGAGTGTCTGTGTGAGAGTGAGTGTGAGTGTGTGTTAGTGTCTGTGTGTGTGTCTGTGTGAGTGTGTTTTAGTGTATGTGTGTGTGTTAGTGTCTCTGTGTGTGTGTGTGTGTTAGTGTCTGTGTGTGAGTGTCTGTGTGTGTGTTTTTGTGTATGTGTGAGTGTCTGTGTGTGTGTGAGTGTCTGTGTGTTAGTGTCCGTGTGTGTGTGTTTTAGTGTCTGTGAGTGTGTGAGTGTCTGTGTGAGAGTGAGTGTGTGTTAGTGTCTGTGTGTGTGAGTGTGTGTGTTAGTGTCTGTTTGTGTGTGTGATTGTGTCTGTGTGAGTGTTTTAGTGTATGTGTGTGTGTTAGTGTCTCTGTGTGTGTGTCTGTGAGTCTGTGTGTGAGTGTATGTGTGTGTGTTTTAGTGTCTGTGTGAGTGTCTGTGTGTGTGAGTGTCTGAGTGTCTGAGTGTGTGTGTGAGTGTGTGTTAGTGTCTGTGTGTGTGTGAGTGTGTGTGTTAGTGTCTGTTTGTGTGTGTGATTGTGTCTGTGTGAGTGTTTTAGTGTATGTGTGTGTTTGTGTGTGTGTGTGTGTGTGTGTGTGTGAGTGTCTGTGTGTGTGTGTGTGTGTGTGTGTGTGTGTGTGTGTGTGTGTGTGTGTGTGTGTATGTGTGTGTGTGAGTGTGTAAGTGTGTGTGTGTTAGTGTCTGTGTGAGTGTTTTAGTGTTTGTGTGTGTGTGAGTGTTTTAGTGTCTGTGTTAGTGTCTGTGTGAGTGGTTAAGCCTTGTTCCCGTCTCTCCCGCTCCGCACAGTAGACAGTCTTTGCACCTCCCTGGCAGAGCTAAGGTTACTCGCGGTCACTGCCCCGTGCGGTGCAGAGCTCTTAAAGCGACAGCACACGGAGCTCAGCTGGTTAACCCATTAAGTGTCATTATCCTCGTTTGAGGAGAGGATGAGCAGTCTGTGTGTCTCAGAGCCCCTGATTGATTGATTGAGAATGGTTGGTTGTTGATCGATGTCTGTCTGTCTCTGAGCCCCTGACTGACTGATTGATTGATTGATTGGTTCTTGATCAATGTCTCTGATTAATTCCTGCCTTCTCTTCCTTTTCTCCAGGATGCTTTCCAAGCATTCCACCCGGAGCCGGACTTCGTTCGGAAGTTCCTGAAGCCTCTGCTGATCGGAGAGCTGGCACCCGGAGAGCCTAGTCAGGACCGGGATAAGAACGTGAGGAACAGGGAGGACTGGGGGGACAACAGGGACCGGAGGGATAAGGAGGACAGGGAAAGACAGGGAGGGGGGAGTGGAGGTTCCTGCTCCCTTTTCTACGATATTCTGTGGGACTCCACACCTGTTGAGAATGGTTTTATTTGTTGAGGCAGCCCAGTCCCCAGCGCTGGCCCAGCCGGGTGGCCCAGTCCCCAGCGCTGGCCCAGCCGGGTGGCCCAGTCCCCATGCGCACAGAGAGCGTGGGGTATAATTCATCTGCTTGTGACGTCAACCTGTTGAGAGGGAACTGATCTGAGAGGACTGCTCTAATTTTGGTTCCTGGGCATCAATGAAGGCGGGGAGGCAGGGAGGCAGGGGAGGCTGAGAGGCAGGGGCGCTGCCCAGGCTCTGGGATTCATTTCTCTGCGAGTTTCAATCCTTAAAAGGGATGGGCGTAATGGGAGAGGAGCAGTGATAGGGTTAGGGTACAGTTAGGTCATTTTCCAGAACTTTTAATTTCGCAATCAGAATCACAGGAAGGGTAAAATAACCCCAATCCTTCTCTCCCCTTCCCTATCTCCTTCCCCTCCCTCCTCTTCTCTCTTCTGTCTCCTCTTCCCCTGCCCCTCTCACTCTCCCCCTCTCCCCTGCAGTCAGAGATGATTGCTGATTTCCGCGCACTGCGTTCCACGGTGGAGCGGATGGGGTTGTTCCGGACAGACCCGGTGTTCTTCAGCCTCTATCTGCTGCACATCATCCTGCTGGAGGTCGGCTCCTGGCTAATGCTCTGGTACCTGGGGGTCAACTGGGTAACCACGTTGTTCTGCGCCCTCATCCTCGCCACCTCACAGGTGAGCTGGGGGGACTGGGAGAACTGGTAGGGAGACTGAGGGAGGCAGTGAGCCACTGTGACAGTGCTTAATACTGAACTTGTCTCTTCTATCAGTTACTATGTACAGTGGACCCTGTCTGTTATGAGTACAAAAAAGCAATTCTACTCTAACCAAGTCTCGCTCTCCTCTCCCCTCACTCCCCGTCTCTTTCTCTTGTTCTCTCTGTCCCCTCTTTCTCTCTCCTCAGTCCCAGAGTGGCTGGCTCCAGCATGATTTCGGTCACCTGTCTGTCTTCAAGAAATCCAAATGGAATCACCTGCTGCACAAGTTTGTCATCGGACACCTGAAGGTACACCTTCAAGAACAAAGCGATGCTGTCAGGGGTGGGTGCCAGTGTCTGTGCAGTTTGTATGAGAGTCTCACTGTGTCTCTGCTCTCTGCAGGGTGTCTGCAGTTTGTATTAGAGTCTCACTGTCTCCTCTCTGCAGGGTGTCTGTGCAGTTTGTGTGAGAGTCTCACTGTGTCTCTGCTCTCTGCGGGTGTCTGTGCAGTTTGTATGAGAGTCTCACTGTGTCTCTGCTCTCTGCAGGGTGTCTGTGCAGTTTGTATGAGAGTCTCACTGTGTCTCTGCTCTCTGCACGGTGTCTGTGCAGTTTATATGAGAGTCTCACTATGTCTCTGCTCTCTGCAGGGTGTATGTTCAGTTTGTATGAGAGCCTCACTGTGTCTCTGCTCTCTGCAGGGTGTCTGTGCAGTTTGTAGGAGAGTCTCGCTGTGTCTCTGCTTTCTGCAGTTTGTACTAGAGTCTCACTGTCTCCTCTCTGCAGGGTGTCTGTGCAGTGTGTATGAGAGCCTCACTGTGTCTCTGCTCTCTGCAGTGTGTCTGCAGTTTGTATTAGAGTCTCACTGTGTCTCTGCTCTCTGCAGGGTGTCTGTGCAGTATGTATGAGAGTCTCACTATGTCTCTGCTCTCTGCAGTGTGTCTGCAGTTGGTATGAGAGCCTCACCGTGTCTCTGCTCTCTGCAGGGCGCCTCTGCTAACTGGTGGAATCACCGTCACTTCCAGCACCATGCCAAGCCCAACATCTTCAGCAAGGACCCTGATGTGAACATGCTGCACGCCTTCGTACTGGGGGCCAGTGGAGGTGAGGGGGGGGGGGGGGGGGGGGGGAGGGTGGGGGGGGGGGGGGGGGGGGGTGGGGGGGGGGTGGGGGGGGGGGGGGGGGGTGGGTGGGGCCAGGTGGAGGTGGGGGGGGGGGGGGGGGGGGGGGGGGGGGGGGGGGGGGGGGGGGGGGGGCGAGTACAGTACATGTAACCTAAATGACACACATTCACATGCCTACACACACTCACAATATGCACTGGGGATGGTCAATGCTAATTCTCAATGGGGATGGTCAGTAGGGTTGGTCAATGCTAATTCTCAATGGGGATGGTCATTGGTGATGGTCAATGCTAATTCTCAATGGAGATGGTCAATGGGGATGTTCAATGCTAATTCTCAATGGGGATGGTCAATGCTAATTCTCAATGGGGATGGTCATTGGTGATGGTCAATGCTAATTCTCAATGGAGATGGTCAATGGGGATGTTCAATGCTAATTCTCAATGGGGATGGTCAATGCTAATTCTCAATGGGGATAGTCAATGCTAATTCTCAATGGGGATGTTCAATGGTTGTGTGAAGTGTATCTAACTGGGTTGTTTTCCAGTACGGGAAGAAGAAGCTGAAGTACATGCCATATAACCATCAGCACCAGTACTTCTTCCTGAGTAAGTGCGCTGTCTGTCTGTCTGTCTGCCTGCCTGCTTGCCAGCTTGCTTACCTGCCTGTCTGTTGATCAGAGAGAGAGAGAGAGAGCTAATCAAACAGGAGCAGGGACACAGAGACACGATACTGTGCGACGGGTCACTGTGACCTACAGCCACACCTCCCTCTCACCACTAGAGTGCAGGGACACCTCACACTCTGAGCTACAGGACAAAGCACTGGGTTTATTTGCAACGGCACCAATACTGACCACCCTCTCCCTCTCCTTTTTCCCCTCTCCTTCCCCCCCTACCTCTGTTTGCAGTCGGGCCCCCCATGCTGATCCCAGTCTACTTCCACATCCAGATCATGCATACCATGATCTCTCGCAGAGACTGGGTGGTGAGTACTGAGCAGAACCGGCACTGAGACACACTGAGACACACAGAGACACACACGCTCAGTTTGACTATGTTTTGGGTGACTCCCTGTGTGTGAATGTGTTTGTGTGACTGTGACTATGTTTGTGTGACTGTACTGTACTATATTTGTGTGACTCTGTTGTGTGTGTGACTACTATGACTATAGGCCCCCCCCCCCCCCCCTCTCTCTCTGCAGGACTTCGTCTGGTCCATGTCCTACTACCTGAGATACTTCACCATGTACATCCCCTTCTACGGATTCCTGGGCTCCATAGTGCTGATCAGCTTTGTCAGGTCAGACTTGTGTACACAGAGACAGAGCCGCTAAATCACAGCAGTACCCCGAAACCCCCCCTCGCCCCACTGCAGGTTTCTGGAGAGTCACTGGTTTGTGGGGGTCACTCTCCTAACCCCCCCACCCCCTCCTCTCCCTGCAGGTTTCTGGAGAGTCACTGGTTTGTGGGGGTCACTCTCCTAACCCCCTCCCTCTCCTCTCCCTGCAGGTTTCTGGAGAGTCACTGGTTTGTGTGGGTCACGCAGATGAATCACATTCCCATGGACATCGACCGTGAGAAGCACAGAGACTGGCTGTCCATGCAGGTAGCTACTAATTGCGTTTGGCTTGAGTTTGTGTGTGTGTGTGTGTGTGTGTGTGTGTGTGTGTGTGTGTTGAGGGAGAGGAGGGGAGGGGTCTCATAGCCCCGCCCCCTCTCTCTGACTATCTTTCTCTCTGTCTGTTGCCCCCAGCTGGCCGCTACCTGTAACATTGAGCAGTCTGCCTTCAACGACTGGTTCAGCGGACACCTTAACTTTCAGATTGAGCACCAGTAAGTGCCAGCATGGCCCAGGGTTCAAATTGGATTACAAAAAAAGGACCAATGTAAAAATATATACAGCATGCATCTCTGGTTGTTTTTAACTTCAGAACTATGTTCTGTGCACAGAATGACATCTTCATACAATCTTACCGACCGCTGCTTTCTTAATGAATTATCTCTCCCTCCCTCCCTCCCTCTCTCTCTCTCTCGTCAGCCTGTTTCCCACAATGCCACGGCACAGCTATGTGAAGGCGGCGCCTCTGGTGAGGTCACTGTGTGAGAAATACGGGCTGCGCTACGAGGTGAAGACCCTGCTGCAGGGGTTTAGAGACATCGTGAGGTAAGAGCTCAGGACCTGATCAATACAGGATCAGTACAGGATCAATACAGGATCAGTACAGGATCAATACAGGATCAGTACAGGATCAATACAGGATCAGTACTGGGTCAATACAGGATCAATACAGGGTCACTACAGGGTCAGTGCAGGATCCATACAGGATCAATACAGGATCAGTACAGGGTCAGTACAGGATCAGTACTGGGTCAGTACTGGGTCAATACAGGATCAGAACAGGATCAGTACTGGGTCAATATAGGGTCACTACAGGATCAGTGTGGGTCAACACAAGATCAATACAGGATCAGTACAGCAGTTAGAAACAAGCATCAAACCTTTACAACACATCCATACTCTGCAAATAGACAAACAATACGCACACATATCGTCAGGGTTTGATTCTTAACTGTTGTGTGTTGTTGTTTCACAGCTCTCTGAAGAAGTCAGGTGACCTGTGGCTCGACGCATATCTCCACAAGTGATTCTGTGGGGTCTCCCTGCCCCCCAGCGCCCCCTACAGTCTGGCAGGGGGTGGGGTCTCAGCGCTAAACATTCCAGGGTTCCTTTTGGTTGTAGACAGCTAAATTAAAGAGAATGTTGTTTTGTAGTGTAGTTTTATGATGCAGACTGATGTAGAGTCACAGACTCACCGTGATTGCTGTCCTGCTCTGTCCTGTCCTGTCCTGTCCCACAGGTTGTTTTAAGAACCCTTCTGCCATAGTTCCAAAGTGTTTACTCCAGTCTTTGACTCCTGCTTTTGAAAAACAGAACACCCTGAGAGTGATGAAGAGAGGACTTCCATTTGTTCTTGTTTGGTTCTAGTTTTGTAAAAAATAACAAAGTGTTTACCTCTTTAAAAATAATAGCATAGTAAACACTGACTCGCACACAGACACACTGGTTTAACAGGCTGTGATTCAGTTTGGGTGAAAGATGGAAGGGAGGGATGGGGGAAGTATGAAAGAGGAGAAAAGGGAAGATAATAGACAAATGAACAAACTAAAGAAAGATTGAAGGATTGGAAAGAGAAAGAGAGAGGAAGGTTTTTAAACAAAAAAGAATCAAGGTGTGCTGATTTCATTAACGATACGCAGGTATACGGGGCCGCTCCGAATTCAGGGTGGGGTGCAGAGCTCACTTCTGATCTCATTTGTTGGTCTTGTCTCATCAGATTTGTCTTAGGCTGTTCGGTCTGGTAAGTCACGTCTCATGAGAGCGCCGTGAGGCTAGCTGGGGCCCAGCCCAGTCACAGAGTGCCACTGGTGGGGGTGGAAGTGGGCTTGTGCTGTAATATTCAGGAACAATCACAGCAACCAAAATACCAGTAAACTAGAACCGCAGGAGCTCGACCCAGCGCCAGTCCACCCAGTACCAGAGCTGACCAGGGTTCACTGCCTGGCCTTGCAAAAGACCTTGACTAAAAATAATTAAAAAAAAAAAAAAACTTTAATGAAAACAAAATAAACTCACATCATAGAAAACAAACACCTTTATGCTGTAAAGCGATAATCTATTTCTGAACTTCTGTCCTCTCTCCTAAGCACAGGAATGTATTCATAGTAAAAAAATAAATAAATACACAAATAAATAAATATTTAATTAACTAATTCAGGAATTGACTTCATTGTTTTTAGCAGCGTGCATCAGCAGCGGGGAAGCATTGTAGGCGCAACACAGCGCCCCCTGCTGGCTGAGATCCTGTTTGCAGTTTGTCACTGGAATCCTATCCAGCGGTTTTCAGGGTTAGTTTTGTGTAAATGGAAGATGTTTGACTTTGGAATCACACCGCGGGGCCAGATTATCAAAAGCGTTTAGTGCAGCCCTTTAATGAGCTCCTAAATGCAACAGCAGAGTTGCGAACGCGAGATCTCCGATTGCACGAATGCGTGTTTCATTCCAGTCCTGGAAAGGCATTTGCTGTCTTTCTCCTTTCAAAGCACGGTATTTAATTAAACTCTGCAGTAACCCGTTTGGAAGTGTGGTCGGCGTGCGCTGCTGACAGTGTTTTTAACGACCCTCTTTTGCGTGTGTTTTGACTCTGTACCTGTGTGAGTGTTCCTATATGAAGGCGCCGTGTTGTCACGGTGGCTGGAAATGAACCTGAACGTTTTTTGTTTTTTTTTTAAATCAAATAAATCGATTTCATGATTAACTACAGCTCCCTGTGTGTGTGCTGTGCTGCTCTGCTTGTAGAAGACCATCAGGAATGTGTTGGTGGCTGACATGACAAATAAACCAGAACAAGACATCCATTGGGACACGCTTACTGTGACAACACTGGACTCCCTGCCCCAGCATGGAGACCGACAGGGCAGGGAAAGAGAAACTCTGCTCTCGCCGTGATTACAGGCACCCCACTGCGCTTACAAACACATTACCAGCACACCCAGCACCAGGCGAGGCTTAAACGCGCACAGCGCTTTGAGGTTCCAATGGAGAATATTAATTCTATCGGTTCCTTCACACGAACACAAATCTTGGAGCTGAAAAGCTGCTTCCAAGTTTGTGATGCCGTGCGGAATGTAGATAAGGTGGTGGGGGGGACGGGGGGACGGGACACGACCAATCAGTGAAGAGTCTTAGTGCTGCCCTCGTTTTAATCTGTGTGCGCCAGTGTTTGGTAAATCTGTATGTAAGGAATGTGTCACGTGTTTGGTTTCCAAGAGGCAGACTGTATCCTCAGCAATATCTCCTGCCATCTGTTGGTGGGAATTCAAATAGCAATATTATAAATACTGCAGCGTCACACTGCCTTCAATGCTTCTACATGCATAACCTCCAAACTCTCTATCGAACATACCCTATCCCCCTCCTTCATCTCTGTCTCCTTCCCTCTCCTTCAAACCACTCCCCTTTCCCCAAAACCTCTCCTCAAAACGACTCCCCTCTCCCCAAAAACAGAGAAAGATCTCCACTCAACACTGCAGAGCTGTATAGAGGTCTACAGGAATAAACACACCCCTCTCCACACATCAACAAACTCCTCTCTTCCACATAAACACACCCCTCTCCACACATCAGCAAACTCCTCTCTTCCACATAAACACAGCCCTCTGCACACACCAGCAAACTCCCATCCCCATAAACACAGCCCTCTGCACACAGCAGCAAACTCCCATCCCCATAAACACAGCCCTCTGCACACACCAGCAAACTCCCATCCCCATAAACACAGCCCTCTGCACACAGCAGCAAACTCCCATCCCCATAAACACAGCCCTCTGCACACAGCAGCAAACTCCCATCCCCATAAACACAGCCCTCTGCACACACCAGCAAACTCCCATCCCCATAAACACAGCCCTCTGCACACACCAGCAAACTCCCATCCCCATAAACACAGCCCTCTGCACACATTAGCCATCTCCTCTCTTGTAGAAGCTCCTCTGTACACAATATATCTTTCAGTCAGTTTGCTGATCAACACTAGTTGGTTTAGAATATTGCGAACCTAACTGGTCTGCCACAAAGACGACTTCGTGCAGCACAGAAACCAGACCGGAGATGCAGGCCCTGGATTACGTGTCTAGACTGGGGATTGCCCCCCCAATACAAAAAAAAACGACATCACACAGAACTTGTGTAACTGTATATTTTATGTTAGTTAATAATTTTTTTTTTTTAAATACTGTTTCTTATAGATTACAGAGAGTCCTATACCGAGAGTATATAGCAGAGGCACGGCAGGACTCTGGAGAGAGTCACTGCTCAACCTTGCTTAAAAACAACAATTAAAGCGTTGGGCTGCAGTGTGGAAGGCAGTGGGTTTGAGGAGCTCAGTGGTTAGATAAAGAAAGCGCTGGGCTGCAGCGTGGAAGGCAGTGGGTTTGAGGAGCTCAGTGGTTAGATAAAGAAAGCGCTGGGCTGCAGCGTGGAAGGCAGTGGGTTTGAGGAGCTCAGTGGTTAGATAAAGAAAGCGCTGGGCTGCAGTGTGGAAGGCAGTGGGGTTGAGGAGCTCAGTGGTTAGATAAAGAAAGCGCTGGGCTGCAGTGTGGAAGGCAGTGGGGTTGAGGAGCTCAGTGGTTAATAAAGAAAGCGCTGGGCTGCAGTGTGGAAGGCAGTGGGGTTGAGGAGCTCAGTGGTTAGATAAAGAAAGCGCTGGGCTGCAGCGTGGAAGGCAGTGGGTTTGAGGAGCTCAGTGGTTAGATAAAGAAAGCGCTGGGCTGCAGTGTGGAAGGCAGTGGGGTTGAGGAGCTCAGTGGTTAGATAAAGAAAGCGCTGGGCTGCAGCGTGGAAGGCAGTGGGTTTGAGGAGCTCAGTGGTTAGATAAAGAAAGCGCTGGGCTGCAGTGTGGAAGGCAGTGGGGTTGAGGAGCTCAGTGGTTAGAGAGCTGGGCTGCAGCGTGGAAGCACTGGCAGCACCAAACATGGTGCCATTGACAAAGAATATTTTTAAAAAAGAAGATAACTGCTGAAACCTTGAGGTCAGAGACTCGCCCTATGAAACACTGTCAAGGACTGGATGCATAGATATCTTATATATTAGAGTATTTGTTCATGCAATACTGTAAAAATCCATCTCCCCTTCATGACAGCCTGGAATCCGACTGCCAGCTTAGGAAATACAATGTGAGCCAGACGCAGAGTGTACGAGAGTGTGTGTCTGTGTCTCAGTGCGTACGAGAGTGTGTGTCTGTGTCTCAGTGCGTACGAGAGTGTGTGTCTGTGTCTCAGTGCGTACGAGAGTGTGTGTCTGTGTCTCAGTGCGTACGAGAGTGTGTGTCTGTGTCTCAGTGCGTACGAGAGTGTGTGTCTGTGTCTCAGTGCGTATGAGTGTGTGTCTGTGTCTCAGTGTGTATGAGTGTGTGTCTGTGTCTCAGTGCGTACGAGAGTGCGTGTCTGTGTCTCAGTGCGTACGAGAGTGCGTGTCTGTGTCTCAGTGCGTACGAGAGTGCGTGTCTGTGTCTCAGTGTGTATGAGTGTGTGTCTTGTGTCTCAGTGCGTACGAGAGTGTGTCTGTGTCTCAGTGTGTACGAGTGTGTGTCTGGAAGTGTGTGCGAGCGTCAGGGGGTATGGGTGTGTGTGACAGTCAGGGTGTGTGTGTGTGTGTGTGTGTGTGTGTGTGTGTGTGTGTGTGTGTGTGTGTGTGTGTGTGTATGAAAGTGTGTGCGAGGGTCAGGGAGTGCGTGCGACGGTCAGGGGGGTCTCTCGCTCAGGAGGACATTGTGCTTTAAAAAAAAAGAAACCCCGCCGTTTCTTTCTTTTCCAGTTGGTCTTCAGCAGTTCCCATCACTTTTCTTTTGTTGTTCTTTCGTAATTCCCCCACCTCCACTTCCCATCCTGGAGGTGACGCTCTCTCTAAACCTCGTCTTCTCTGAAGAAGCCCAGTTTTGCCACAGACATCTCCTTCCTGAGTCTCATCACCTCCCAGTACATCTGCTCATCTGAAACACACAGGGGGGGTTAGGGTTATACCAAAAAAAACAAACCAGCACTCAGACAGTGAAACTCTCCCTCTTATCAAAGCCTCTTCTCATAGCAGCAGCAGCAGCATGTTCACGTCAAGTGGTTTCTGTGCACTGCCCTGCAGCTGTGTGTTCTGCCCCCTGCTGGCGAGCTGGAGAATTAATGTTCTTTCGTTGTTCCGGCAACCAAGCCAGGATCCCCGGATCTTCGGACGTGAACCCGTTTGGACTTTACAACTGGCCTGTGTGTCTTAACCCTGCCTTAACCCTCACCTTCCTGCCGGACCAGCCCCTGCTGGATATAACGAATATAGGTAAAGAAGTTACACACAGCAGTGATCTGAAACGAGAGAGAGAGAGAGAGAGAGAGAGAGAGAGAGAGAGAGAGAGAGAGAGAGAGAGAGAGAGAGAGGGTTAATTAGATATTAAATACTACAAAACTGCCAGCTTTGTGTAAATACGAATGTACTCCAAATATATATTTTAAAAGTTAAAAAAAGAAATCCTGCATTTCATTTCATTTACTAAACTAAGTTTTAGTTCAAAACTGACTGGCGTTATGCTGTGTGGATATTATTAAACTCAATATAAAGTAGAGGATGCTGGAAGCTCCCAGCTGACTCCTGAAAGCCCCTCTGTAGAAGGCACCCTCGTACCCGGGCTCGACTGCATGGGGAGATGTAGTAATGGCTCCCAGAGTCTCCCAGTTTGATTCGGTGCTTGCAGGCCCGTGACATTCCACTCAGAGCACACTTCCTGTGAGGAGAGAGATGCCAGCCAATCAGAGGGTGTGTAGGGGACAGCATGGAGACACCAGCAAATCAGAAGCTGGACAAAGTTAGAAAGTTTAGATAAAAGAACAAAATCTCAAAACACCAAGTAGAGACTGAAGAGCATAGTCAGTATGCAACAGCCCCTCCCACCCCTAGAGTGAGAGACAGAGAGAGGGGGAATGAGAGACAATGAGAGAGAGAGTGAGAGACGGACAGACAGACAGAGAGGAAGTGAGAGACAGAGAGAGGAAGTGAGAGAGAGGGGGGGAGGGAGAGACGCACAGAGAGAGGAAGGGAGAGACAGACAGAGAGAGAGAGGGAGTGAGAGGGGGGAGGAGGAGGAGGAGGAGTGGGGTTCACCTCCAGGAAGAAAAGTCAGGAAGTGGAGATGGGGGGGTGATGAAGACACACAGAGGACTAAAAAGTTGCAAACGCTGGTGAGAACGAGGTCACTGATTAGTAAAAACATTCCAGCATTCATTAACGGGGTTACAAAAAAAAAACCTCAGGAATCATCACTTACGTCACTACATGAGCCCGCGACCCACTAGAAAATAAAAGACAGGATTCATTTAAAAAGCAGCGAATTGAGAGAGAGAGAGAGAGAGAGAGAGAGAGAGAGAGAGAGCATTCTCTCCTCGTAAAGACTCAGCCCTGCTGCTACTTTGAGTGCTGACTGGGAGTGGGGGGGGGGGAGAGAGGAGAGGGGAGAGAGAGAGAAGGGAGAGGGAAGAGAGTGGAGAGAGGGGCCTCTACTCTCTCTCCATCCTCCCCCCCCTCAATGAATCTAGGATCCCTCCTCTCCCTCGGGAGAGAGAGAGAGAGAGAGAAGAGGGGAGAGGAGAGAGAAGAGAGGAGAGAGGAGAGAGAGGGAGAGAGGAGAGAGGAGAGAGAGAGAGAGGAGGATGAGAGATCAGAGAGAGAGAGCGAGAACCGGGAGATACTCTCCTCTCCTACTACGCTCCTCAAGCTCTGCTCTCCGAGGCTTGTGGTGAGTTTTCTGGGATCCCTTCTATTTTGAATTCTCCTTTTGAAAGCTCAAGAGTTTCAGAGAGGAGGAGGGGAGAGATGCAGCCAGTCCTGGGCTTCAGAACTCCCCTCAATGAAGTCTAGTATTATTAATATTGAAATGGTCAGGAGTTAGAGCAGGTCAGAGCTCTGCTCTCCGAGGCTTGTGTGAGTTTCTGTGCTGCTTCTATTTTGAATCTCGTTTGAAGCTCAAGGAGGTTCTTACTTGGGGCCGCCGCACTCGATGGCTGAAGCTTTCACCACTGGCAAGGCCTGGACTGCAGCTGGTTCAATACTCAGAGTGTTACTCTCTACTGCAGCCTGAACAGACTGGGAGAGCTGGGAGAGAGAGACAGACCTCAATAAAGCAACACAAACTCAAACTCTCCACTGCAGCCTGGACAGACTGGGAGAGCTGGGAGAGAGAGACAGACTTCAATACAGCAATGCACAGCCCCAAACTCAAACTCTCCACTGCAGCCTGGACAGACTGGGAGAGCTGGGAGAGAGAGACAGACTTCAATACAGCAATGCACAGCCCCAAACTCAAACTCTCCACTGCAGCCTGGACAGACTGGGAGAGCTGGGAGAGAGAGACAGACTTCAATACAGCAATGCAAGCCCCAAACTCAAACTCTCCACTGCAGCCTGGACAGACTGGGAAACAGAGGGCGGCTGTGAAAGTTTGCGTTTATTTTGGGGGTTACCTCTCTGTATTGGGGTCACCTTTGTATCTGGGGATCCCTTGTGTGTGTTTTGGGGTCCCCTCTCTGTATGGGGTTACCTCTCTCTTAGCGAAGGACAGGCAGGGTCCGATGTCCTCCCTGTAGACTCGCTGCAGGAAGGGGCTGTCTGGCTCGAGGCTTGGCTCCATCCTCCAGGACAGGAACTCTGAGAACAGGACAGAGTCCACCTGAGGGGGGGGGGGGATTAATTACACTTTGCTGTGCTTGTACTCTGCTGGACATTCATGAGGGGTATTCTGAACATTACGGGGTGCAATGGGGGTGATTGGGCATTTCAACCTAATCAATATCAAATACCAGCAGACTGAACAGAACTGAAACACCACAACCTCTCCCCCCCCACACTAGCATCTCTAACTGCGCGCACACACATCAGCATCTCACACTGCACACACAGCGCAGCATCTCTCACTGCGCTCACACACATCAGGATCTCTCACTGCACGCACACACAGCAGCATCTCTCACTGCGCTCACACACAGCAGCATCTCTCAGTGCGCGCAAACACAGCAGCATCTCTCACTGCGCGCAAACACAGCAGCATCTCTCACTGCACACACACCGCAGCATCTCTCACTGCGCTCACACACAGCAGCATCTCTCACTGCACACACACAGCAGCATCTCTCACTGCGCTCACACACAGCAGCATCTCTCACTGCGCGCACACACAGCAGCATCTCTCACTGCACACACACCGCAGCATCTCTCACTGCGCTCACACACAGCAGCATCTCTCACTGCACACACACACACAGCAGCATCTCTCACTGCGCACACACACACAGCAGCATCTCTCACTGCGCTCACACACACAGCAGCATCTCTCACTGCGCACACACACAGCAGCATCTCTCACTGCGCACACACACAGCAGCATCTCTCACTGCGCGCACACACAGCAGCATCTCTCACTGCGCACACACACACAGCAGCATCTCTCACTGCGCACACACACAGCAGCATCTCTCACTGCGCACACACACAGCAGCATCTCTCACTGCGCGCACACACAGCAGCATCTCTCACTGCGCACACACACAGCAGCATCTCTCACTGCGCGCACACACAGCAGCATCTCTCACTGCGCGCACACACACAGCAGCATCTCTCACTGCACGCACACACAGCAGCATCTCTCACTGCACACACAGCAGCATCTCTCACTGCGCACACACACAGCAGCATCTCTCACTGCGCACACACACAGCAGCATCTCTCACTGCGCTCACACACAGCAGCATCTCTCACTGCACGCACACACAGCAGCATCTCTCACTGCGCACACACACAGCAGCATCTCTCACTGCGCACACACAGCAGCATCTCTCACTGCGCGCACACACACAGCAGCATCTCTCACTGCGCGCACACACACAGCAGCATCTCTCACTGCGCGCACACACACAGCAGCATCTCTCACTGCGCACACACACAGCAGCATCTCTCACTGCGCACACACACAGCAGCATCTCTCACTGCGCTCACACACAGCAGCATCTCTCACTGCGCGCACACACAGCAGCATCTCTCACTGCGCGCACACACAGCAGCATCTCTCACTGCGCTCACACACAGCAGCATCTCTCACTGCGCTCACACACAGCAGCATCTCTCACTGCGCGCACACACAGCAGCATCTCTCACTGCGCTCACACACATCAGCATCTCTCACTGCGCTCACACACAGCAGCATCTCTCACTGCGCTCACACACAGCAGCATCTCTCACTGCGCTCACACACAGCAGCATCTCTCACTGCACGCACACACACAGCAGCATCTCTCACTGCGCACACACACAGCAGCATCTCTCACTGCACGCACACACAGCAGCATCTCTCACTGCACACACACACAGCAGCATCTCACACACACACACAGCACCGCATCTCTCACTGCACACACACACACACAGAGCAGCATCTCTCACTGCACGCACACACACAGCAGCATCTCTCACTGCGCACACACACAGCAGCATCTCTCACTGCGCACACACACAGCAGCATCTCTCACTGCACACACACACAGCAGCATCTCTCACTGCACACACACACACAGCAGCATCTCTCACTGCACACACACACAGCAGCATCTCTCACTGCACACACACACAGCAGCATCTCTCACTGCACGCACACAGAGCAGCATCTCTCACTGCACACACACACACAGCAGCATCTCTCACTGCGCACACACACAGCAGCAGCATCTCTCACTGCACACACACACACAGCACAGCATCTCTCACTGCACACACACACACACACACACAAGATCGTGCACGCAGAGTGTGTGGTCGCTCTCTCCTTCAGAGAGTGACACTCGACAGCATCTCTCACGCACACAGTGACGCAGCATCTCGTCACGTGCGCGCGCACACACAGTGTGCATCGTGAGTCAGTTCTCTCACTGCGCTCACACACATCAGCATCTCTCACTGCGCACACACACATCAGCATCTCTCACTGCGCTCACACACATCAGCATCTCTCACTGCGCTCACACACAGCAGCATCTCTCACTGCACGCACACACACAGCAGCATCTCTCACTGCGCGCACACACACAGCAGCATCTCTCACTGCGCGCTCACACACAGCAGCATCTCTCACTGCGCTCACACACAGCAGCATCTCTCACTGCGCTCACACACATCAGCATCTCTCACTGCGCTCACACACATCAGCATCTCTCACTGCGCTCACACACATCAGCATCTCTCACTGCGCTCACACACATCAGCATCTCTCACTGCGCTCACACACACACAGCAGCATCTCTCACTGCGCTCACACACATCAGCATCTCTCACTGCGCTCACACACATCAGCATCTCTCACTGCGCGCACACACAGCAGCATCTCTCACTGCGCGCACACACAGCAGCATCTCTCACTGCGCGCACACACATCAGCATCTCTCACTGCGCTCACACACAGCAGCATCTCTCACTGCGTGCACACACAGCAGCATCTCTCACTGCGCTCACACACATCAGCATCTCTCACTGCGCTCACACACATCAGCATCTCTCACTGCGCTCACACACAGCAGCATCTCTCACTGCGCTACACACACACAGCATCTCTCACTGCACTCACACACAGCAGCATCTCTCACTGCGCTCACACACAGCAGCATCTCTCACTGCGCTCACACACAGCAGCATCTCTCACTGCGCACACACACAGCAGCATCTCTCACTGCGCGCACACACATCAGCATCTCTCACTGCGCGCACACACAGCAGCATCTCTCACTGCGCGCACACACAGCAGCATCTCTCACTGCGCACACACACACATCTCTCACTGCGCACACACACAGCAGCATCTCTCACTGCACGCACACACAGCAGCATCTCTCACTGCGCACACACACAGCAGCATCTCTCACTGCACACACAGCGCAGCATCTCTCACTGCGCGCACACACAGCAGCATCTCTCACTGCGCGCACACACAGCAGCATCTCTCACTGCGCAGCACACACAGCAGCATCTCTCACTGCGCACACACACAGCAGCATCTCTCACTGCGCACACACACAGCAGCATCTCTCACTGCGCACACACACAGCAGCATCTCTCACTGCACACACACACAGCAGCATCTCTCACTGCACACACACACACAGCAGCATCTCTCACTGCGCGCACACACACAGCAGCATCTCTCACTGCACACACACAGCAGCATCTCTCACTGCGCGCACACACACAGCAGCATCTCTCACTGCGCGCACACACACAGCATTTCTCACTGCACATGGCTGGAGGATCCCGAGAGACAACAAACACAAGGATAAAAAAAAGCAAATAGTGACCACAGGTAATAAGACTCCTGTTGCACAGCAGTGTCACCCAGTCCAGGTTTGACAAGCTCAGCTGTGTCTTATTAAACTCAGAGTTAAACCAGCAGTGGATCAGACTGCTGTGCAGCGGGAGTCTCACTCCCATCCCTACCCTGACAGAAGCTTTATCGGAGCACTCTGCAATGCACCAGGAAGATGGGAGAGCGTACCACTCACGAGAATTAGAATAAAGAAAAGGATTTGAGAAAAGAAACGAAAGGTGGAAGAGCAGGGGGGGCAGGGTTAGGGTTACCTGGCGAAGGTAGGACAGAGGCCCCACCCCCTCGTCCTGCCAGCAGGGTTCATAGGTCACATGGACTGCCCTACCCGGCACTATACACAGGATCAGAGACAGGAGAGCAGGAACTGCAGACTGAGAGAAAGAAAGAAAGAAAGAGACAGTGACAGCGAGAAAGAGAGAGGACAGAGACAGTGAGAGAGAGACACAGACAGCGAAAGAGAGAGAGAGACAGTGAGGAAGCTCAGGTTAGTAGGCGAGCTCAATTCATTTAGATGTTGTTTTCAGTTTACACCAGCAGTATAAGAGACTCAACCCAACCAGCCCAGTATATTGTCAGTAACTCAGAACAGAGCTACAGAGCCACACCCTCACCTCCTTGCTCTCTCTGCTGATTGGCTGCGTGGCGGAGCCCGGCGGGGGGGTTGCCGTGGCGACGGCGCTGCTGGCGCTCTTGTTGCGGGCATGGCCCTTCTTGAAGACGGCCTTGGAAGGGCTGAGCAGCTGGGGGTGCATCTCCCTGTTCGGGGAGGAGGGGGTTGAGGTGAGGACCAGCGTCTTGAGAGCACAGACTTCCGCCAGGAGAACGTCAATCTGATTGGGATGAGGGGGGAGAGGGAGCGTGAGAGGAGGGGGGGAGAGAGAGAGAGACAGACAGAGACAGAGAGAGAGACAGGGGCTATATTTCTATGAATCACACAACAAACACCAACACCAGCAAACCTGCCAGCTAATCAATCAATCAATCAATCCATCAGTGAGCGGATCAATCACTCAGTGGGCAGTGATTGGACGGGCTCACCTTCCCCTGGGCTTCTCTCAGCTGTTTCTCCGCCACGGCCTGCTTTGTGTTCGCCTCCCGAACCATCTTGTGAGCCTCCTGAGGGGACGGAGGGAGGGAGGGAAAGGAATGAAGGAGATGAGGCGGGAGAGAGGAACTCTGCATTGCAAAGTGTTCCTGCGTCTCGTCTCTTCCTGTTTTAATGAAAGAGCCTTTGATTTGTGCTGCAAATGGTTCATTGTTGCTCGACTGCCTCCACTAAAGGGAACTTAATGGGACAACAAAATAAACAATAACATTAAATCTTTCAATCCTGTCCTTCAGGTGGTGACTGGGGGGGTACCCCAAGTCCCCCCCACAGTGTGTGTGTGTGTGTGTGTGCGTGTGTGTGTGTGTGTGTGGGGGGGTGGGGGGGGGGAAAGTGTCAGGGTGTGGGTCACCAGTCCAACACCACCACCCCTCCACAGGTGGGGGGTGTTCAGTCACACACACACCCCTCCCCCCACCCCCCCACAAGTTCAGCACATTCCAGTGTGTGTGTGTGGGGGGGGGGGGTGTTCAGTCAGTGCGAATGTGTGTGTGTGTGTGTGGGGGTCAGTGGGTGTGTGTGTGTGTGTGTGTGTGTGTGTGTGGTGTGTGTGGGGGGGGGGGGGGTCAGTCAGTGTGTGTGTGTGTGGGGGGGGGGGGGTCAGTATCAGTGTGTTTGTGTGGGGGGAGGATTCAGTACACACACACACCCCCCCCCCAGTCAGTTACACACACACATCCCCCCCCCCACAAGTCAGTCACAGTCATACACACATTCCCCCCATGTCATGTCAGTCAGTGTGTGTGGTGTGTGTGGGGGGGGGGGGTTAAGTCAGTGAGTACTACACACACACACCCCCCCCAAGTCAGTATGTGTGGTTACACCACACACACCCCCCCCCCCAAGTCAGTCCGTCGCAAATACCCCAACCTCCCCACAAGTGTGTTGTGTGGGTGGTCACACACCACACACACCCCCCCCCAAGTCAGTCAGTCAGTACCACACACACACCCCCCCCCAAGTCAGTTGTCATACCACACACACACACCAGTCAGTCAGTGAACAGTATGTGTGTGTGTGGGGGGGGGGGGGGGGGGGGGGGTCGTCAAGTGTCACACACCCCCCCCCAAGTTGTGGGGGGGGGGTCAGTCAGAGTATGTGTGTGTGGGGGGGGGGGGGGGGGGGGGTGTGTGTGTGTGGGGGGGGGGGGGGGGGGGGGGGGTCAGGGGGGGGGGGGGGGGGGGGGGGGGGGTCAGTGTGTTGTGTCACGGGGTTTTGTCAGACGGGAACACAACACATTCCAGTTCTTGTGTGTGTTGGGGGGGGGGTGGGGGTGGGGGGTATGTATGTGTGAACTGACACTAGTCTGCAGTGCCTCAAACCAGTCTGCACTTGGACCCTGCTGTGTGCTCTGTGTCTCTGCTGAACGGACGCACCTCGAACAGGCTGGCAGTCAGCTCCTCCAGCTCCTGCTCCAGCTGCTCTCGAACCCGGGACAGGCGCTCACACTCCTCATCCTTCAGCTTGAGCTCCTGCAGGAGTCACACACAGAGCTCTTACACACACAGTGCTAACGGAGCTCTTACACACACAGCTCTTACACACAGTGTAAATTCAATGATAAATGTTTTCACTAGAAGCCTTTCTCAATGTCTGCAATCAAAAAACAGCAACTGATGACACTGATCATGAAATATTTGTCATTTTCTCATCCACAACTGTTACACTGGCTAGCTCTCTCCTCTGCTCACTTTCTGTGCTTTCTGCAGCTCCTCTTTCAGGATCTCCGATCCCTTCTCCCGGATCTCAACGGAGGAGCTGCGCAGTCGGGCCACGTTGTACCGCGCCCGCACGTTCTCCTCGCTCTCGGGACCCTCTGGATCCACCCCGGCTCCCAGCGGCATTGGAACAGCCCGCTCGCTCCCCGCACTCTCACTGGACACGCTCCAGGACCCCGCCTCCAGATCCAGGAGACTGCAGGGGGGGGGTTGGGGGGGAGAGCAAATTGGAGAATGAAGAGAGGAGAGAATGGAGAGGGGGAAGAGAGAGGAGGAAGAGGGAGGAGAGTAGAGTGGACAGAGTGGAGAATGAAGAGGAGAGAGGAGAGCAGTGTGGAGAATGGAGAGGAGAGAATGGAGAGAGAGGGGGAAGAGAGGAGGAAGAGGGAGGAGAGTAGAGTGGACAGAGTGGAGAATGAAGAGGAGAGAGTGTGGAGAATGGAGAGAATGGAGAAGAGAGGAGGAAGAGGGAGGAGAGTAGAGTGGACAGAGTGGAGAATGAAGAGGAGAGCAGTGTGGAGAATGGAGAGGGGGAAGAGAGGAGGAAGAGGGAGGAGAGTAGAGTGGACAGAGTGGAGAATGAAGAGGAGAGCAGTGTGGAGAATGGAGAGGGGGAAGAGAGGAGGAAGAGGGAGGAGAGTAGAGTGGACAGAGTGGAGAATGAAGAGGAGAGCAGTGTGGAGAATGGAGAGGGGGAAGAGAGGAGGAAGAGGGAGGAGAGTAGAGTGGACAGAGTGGAGAATGAAGAGGAGAGCAGTGTGGAGAATGGAGAGGAAAGAATGAAGAGAGAGGGGGAAGAGAAAAGAGGACAGCGGAGAATGAAGAGAGGAGAGAATGGAGAGAGAATGGACAGCGGGGGAAGAGGGAGGAGAGTAGAGTGGACAGAGTGGAGAATGAAGAGAATAGAGAGGGAGAGAGGAGAGAGAAGAGAGATTATCATTAAGATCACAGTCTGCATTTGAAACCTGACCTTTCTCTCCCCCTTCTTGTTTTTCCAGGCTGGTTATTTGATGACTAACCCATGTGAAGTATGACAGGCTGCAGTCCTTGTCTGCAGGTGGAAGGTATTCATTCTGCGGCCTGTCAGATAAAGTTACACCCAGCCTCGAGGTCCATAGAGAACCTGCTGCCTTCTGCAAGTCGTCACTCTTAAACAGCTCAAGCTACACAACCTGAAGACAATAGATTTGACTTGATTTGATTTCAGGGAATGTTGAGAAACAGATCGTTTCCCTCGGTGATTTCTGAAACGTTCCGTGCCATGCTAAAATTATATTTGGGTAAAACTTTTAAAAGGTGTCTGTCGTGAACTCGTGATTGCGACTTTTGAATTCAACGGCAATCTCATTTGAAATCAGTAGGAAATCATGTGTTAGTTACACCGGAATTACAGCACTTATTCTAAAGTGTTACCTGTATTTAAACAAAACAAAACAAAAAAAATCTATTGCGTTTGGGCTCTGTAGATCAGGTGTGAGGTCACTATAATAATAATAATAATAATAATAATAACAATAACAACTCCCATTGCACTGTAGTTTAAGCCACAATATGCACGGATCGTGTCGTCAGTGTGTGTCTGATTCTGCATGGTGAACGCCGTACTGGCTAGTTTTTGCACAAACTTTACCTCACTTTTATCACACCCTCCTGGTCTGTCCTACACGTTTGGGTTTGCAATCGCCTTCAATCCGCCCCAACCTCAAAACCCCGCAGCGGGCACCGCTGCGCCAGGAGGAGGCATTCCCCGCGTTCTTGCAGCTCTGTCGAGCGCAGCCAGGAACAGCCGTGCCATTGCAAAGCAAAACCAGACTTCTATATGGATTTCAAAAACTACAAGCAGGTTATCGTGGGCACCCGCGATTTGGACGCCGGTCTAGTGAATTATAAACCCGACACAATGCAGTCCGCAGATCTGTTACAAAACCTTGTGGTTTCACATGTGGTGTGCATTTAAACACATGCAACTGCTTATACCACACATTACATTATCAGATCGCTGAACTGTGATAAATCACACCAACACTAATAATCTGGTAGAGTTAAGTCTATTTCACATTGTGCAGCGCCCTACCTCCAGCTGTTCGACCGACAGGATATACTGGAGCCAGCAGACATGGAGGGAGGGACGGAGGAAAAAAAAAACACCAACAGCCGCCCCGGACTTACTGTCTCCGTCTCGGCCGCACAGCTCTGATTAATCCCGTCGCAGCCCCACTAGTTCTGCATGCTTCCTGTCTGGTTTCTATCCCGGTGCAAGGCACAGTACGGTGCCAGCGGTTCGCCAGCCCACTCCGAACAGCGATAGAAAAAATGCAGGGCAGCACTCTTCAGCAGCTTCGTATCAGCGCTGTGTTTGTATGCGGCTATTCACCACCGCGTCCTGCCGCTGTAATTCAGCAAAGGACTGGTAATATATAGATAATGTTTTCACCTTATAAAAAACCCTCCGCTGACAGGAAACACGTGACAACGCCCCCCATCCTATTTTTTATTGTTGTCCCAAGATCATGTGACGCAAAAAACTAAAGTTACCCTACAATTCAAACCAAACCCCGAATCTCCTCCTACGCGTTTCTTTGTAGCTGCAATACAATATAAACAACCACTAGTTCAAGTTGCAAAGGGCGGGGGCGGGAGCAGTTCAGTCTCCCTGCCTTAAGCCTGTCCTGCACTGAAGGCGCACCCTTTCTCTTAGGGGGGTGAGACGGAGGGAGAGAGCAGCACTTATGTTTTGTGTGCTGTATCTGCAGGCTACGCTACAGTAAACCTCACAGCAGCTATGTTGAGACACACTCAGGCTGAAAGGAGACTTTGACTCAGTTAAAGCAACTACACCGAGCCCAGCAATAAACAGCAGTGACACGCTGGCATCTCTCCGTGCGCGCAGGGCTCCCGTTCATACTGGCAACGGGACGAGGGGCACCCACTGGTTTCGAGGGACAGGGGGACAGGTGGAAACGGGGGCTTGGAAGACTTGTTTCAAACCCGTGGCTGTTTCGTTATTTCCCTCTAAGACGTTCATTTAGCCACTGTTTCTAAAGCAACTTAACATTTTTTTAGCCACACTGGAAAAACGTAAGCCACTTAATACTATATTCAAGTTAAATATACTGTTTCACAAGGCAAAAAAAGACGTGTATTTTATTTGAAAACAGGTAGATATTTAAATGCCAGACCCTACCCTTTACAATACGCATAAACAGTATATTGAAAGTGCATTATAACTCCGATTCTCATTTAATAAATGCCGAACTTAGTCCCACATGAAAAAACGTCATTACAGATTTTCTAAATTTAGACTTATTTCAAACGTCTCTATATGTCACACGACGTAGAAAGCCCTTATTAAATAAATATGCAGAAAAAAATTTTTTACAATTCTTAAAAAGGCAAACCTTTGGGATTGTCCAGGTTTTTTTTTTTTTTTTTTTTTTTTTTTTACAAGCAGCGCCGTCCGCTGACTGTTTCTAATTAGAACCGCTGTCATGCATTTTACGTGAACAGGCTAGTTCGTTGAGCGAAATAAAATGTAACTAAACTATTGATTCATCGCCCAGCACACGTTGAAAGCAATCACAGTGTTACACACGTACATTTTTCAAAGCCTTCGCCAAAAGGCTGCCACCTCTGAGGTAAACAAAACTGCGACCTCCGACCTGAAGGGGGCAGTTAAAAGTGTAAACCGTCTTTAGAAATCCTAGCTTCATCCAACATTGATAATATTACTACTGCAGGATCGACAGCCAATTCATAATGCGAATCTGTTGCATTAGTGTCCTGGGAAGGCATATTCAAATCCAGGGACACCTTCCGCAAGAGCAGCACCATCCAATGTAAAGAGGGACAGGTGGCAGCCCTACTTCGCCACCGTGATAATCTTGGTGAAAAATGGTTGAGCCACAAGGGAAAACGTTTAGCTTGAGGTGATGTGGCGAGTGGCTAATGGGAACGAAGGGTCACATACCTGTCATGGTTGTTGGTGACCCCTTCCTTGCCCCTCGCGCTGATTTCAGGGTACCCCTGGTGATTGGCGCTGGCGTGGGGGGGCTGGTACCGACTCCCGCAAAACAGAGCTGGGGAGGAGTAGACCTGTGTTTCCCCTGTGATGAGAATCTCATAACCCAGGCTGGTCTGGGGAGGCAGGGAGCTGGGGGAGAGCGTGACAGAGTGCAGACCCTCAAAGGAATCCATGGGGCTTGAGCCAGACAGACACACCCGCAGAGCATAGAAATAGACAGCAGGACAGGCTCACACCCGCAGAGCAGAGAGGTGGAGAGCAGGGAACATGGCTGTGTTCAGAATGTCTTGGATACTGGAGTGGAGCCTGTGCCAGGGCAAGGAGGAGGTGTGAGTTCCCTGCTTGCGTGGATCTTGCACTTTGGGCTTGCTGATAATTGCGTTCCACTCCTGAGAATTTAATTATTAACCCAAAAACAGTGATGCAAAACTTTAAGAAACCTTCACGCTACACGCTTGACGCTTCACAAGCTTGATGCTTCACACGCCCGATGCTTCACACGCTCTCTCCAGTTACTCACAGTATTGAGCAATGCTTATTTTATAACTGCACGTTTCAAACACTGAGTGCATGTGAAAGCACCAGGCTGGATTATTCTGTAAAGAAGGCTGTAGCACACATTGTAAAACCTGACTACAAACTGCTCCCTCCCTCACCCCCCTAGAGAAAGGGTGCTCCCTGCAGTCCAAAAACAGAGCTGTTTACCATTGTAAATTTGCAGTTTGCACCCATGTGTGCTTTACAATGCTTCCCTATGCTTTACCAGACCTCTCTGTGCTTTACAACGCTTCCTAATGCGTTACAGTACCTCTCTGTGCTTTACAATGCTTCCCTATGCTTTACCATACCTCTGTGCTTTGTTACACTAGACCGTGCTTTTACTGAAGCAGTGGGGTGAAGCAGTGGGGTGGGGTTGGGTTTAGGGGTTGGGGTTATAGTTGGGTTTAGGTTTGGAGTTAGGGCTTGGGGTTTGGTTTAGGGGTTGGGGTTAGGGTTGCAGTTGGGGTTAGGGGTTGGGTTTAGGGTTGGAATTAGGGGTTGGGTTTAGGGTTGGAGTTAGGGATAGGGGTTAGGGTTAGGGGTTGGGTTTAGGGTTGGAGTTAGGGGTTGGGGTTAGCGTCAGGATTGGAGTTAGGGGTTGGGGTTAGGGTTGGAGTTAGTGGTTGGGGTTAGGGTTAGGGTTGGAGTTAGGGGTTGGGTTTAGGGTTGGAGTTAGGAGTTGGGGTTAGGGTTAGGGTTGGAATTAGGGGTAGGGGTTAGAGGTTACCTATGCTTTACCATACCTCTCTGTGGGTTTAGGAGTTGGAGTTGGGGTTTGGATTTGGGGTTGTGGTTAGGGGTTTGGGGTAGGGGTAGGAGGTGGGGTTGGTGTTGGGGTTAGGTTTAGGGTTAGGATTTTGGTTATGGGGTTGGGGGTATGGGTTTGGGTTGGGATTTGTGGTTAGAGGTTGGGCTTAGTTTTAGGGTTGGGATTAGTGGTTAGGGGTTAGGATTGTAGTTATGGGGTTAGGGTTTGGGTTAAATGTTCCAAGATAAGTCAAACACATCGGATTTACAGTGTAGACAAGCTCCTGTGTCATGTTTTGTCTGCACACTGTTGTGAATTACACAAAAAAACAATCAGGCAGTGAAGTTTGGTCCAGTGATAGGCGTTATCAAGCTGCATTGCAAAGTATGGTGGCCCATTAAGTCAAAAAACCTTAAGTCCTTAAACTTTGGTTGATGACAGTGTCAGAGATGACAATAGTTTATGGATGTTTAAGTGCGAGTCTGGATTGCTGGTTATTTATAATGAACAAATCATCACACATTGTTTATTTCAATAGCCTACCACCAGATTCCACCCCCTGCAATTCAAAAGCAGTAACTTCTTCACTGTAGTGTTGTTGAACACGTCAGCTTGATGGCAGAACAGTATTTATAGATGGATACAGCTGAGGGAAATGAAATATTTTAAGTAATATGCTTTGTTTTCTTTTAACCTCATACTGAAATACAATAGCTCTCAAACACAGACACCTCCTCTCACCTGTGCTGTTTGAAAAATGAAGCATGAGCCAGCTTTCACAATGCCTCGCCCCATAACTACATCTCTCTTCTCTGAATGGACAGCTAAATCAAGATCCTCGCTATCATTGGCTGCTTTAAGTGTCCAATAAAAGAAAATCATTGATGTTATGTAGTGGAGTTTTCACCTATCGCTCTCTGTTTGTTTATTTTTGTTGTAAACCTTGAAGCAGCGAACGATATTGCTAGCAGGAAGGGACTTTAGTCCAGTTAAACATGGGTCCCATCTTGTGCTGAGATGGTCACCACAGCTCTGAATTGTCCAGGGTGTGCAGCCAGTCCAAAACTCCGAGCTGTGGAACTCCACTACACTCTGTCAAACACACTCCCAGAGTGAGATTACCGAACCGCGTATGAACCTCTGGGGTGATTCTCTGCTTTCTAAACAGTCCGACAGCGCCCAGCCCACCGCAGTCAAAGTGCAGAGAAAGAAGACAGCAGAACATAGCCCAGTTTCTTTTTATTTAAATGCAAGCATGACAAGGTCACGTATGAAGCCATAAAAACCAGAGGGACACACACACAGAGATAGAACACCGTGCGATACAGAACAGACTGAATCTCTAGGGTACATGCTGGCTTGTGGTCAGTTTGGGGGGGGGGGGGGGGGGGGGGGGGGGGGGGAGTCTAGTAAGATCCCTGCGGCCCTGGGGTACCGCACCCTGCGCGGACCCCATGGTGTGCTTGTCGAACAGGTACTCTGCCATGCCGTTTTGGGGAGCACCCATACGGCGCAGGTTGGTCACCCAGTCTCCCAGCTCCTTGATGGACTTGACCTGCTCGTCCAGGTAGTGAGTCTCAATGAAATCACACATCTGCAGGGAGAAGAGAGATATTGGCACCTGGGTAATACTTTGACTCAATTAGGAGGCAGGATATTACTTCAATGTGAACTGCAGGACAGGATCTGCTGCATTAGTAAGAACCCTGCATGTAACCCGACTGACAAGCTCTCTGTGCTACAATTATAAAAGACAGGACACAAGGTCTTAAATTGGGAGTTAATTCCATCCCCAAGCCTCCAAGAATATTCCACAACATTCCAGACGGATTTCCGCTTTCCAAGAATAATCCTCCCTCAAAATCCCTTTCATCCCCAGCCCAGCCACTCCTAAAAACTTAATCTCTGAACAAGAGGGTGCCTTCAGGTGTACAGGACTCTGGATTATGAGAGCATGTGAAGGCAGTTTCGTGTGTGTATCCGGGCTCTGCTCTTTGCTGCGTTTTCCCCGGCTGACTGGATTTGCCTGTGGAAGCTGTGCACGGTGCAGGGAGAGGACAGATACTCACGTGAGGGTCATTGCGCTCGGACGCCACCTTGTGCATGTCCAGCAGAGACTGGTTGACGCTCTTCTCCAGCTGCAGAGCGCATTCCAGAGCCTCCAGACCACTGCCCCACTCGTCACGTTCTGGCTTCTGCGGGGCCACAAGTGTGTGTGAGAGAGAGAGAGAGCTCACTCACTCTCTGCTCCTCTGCGCCTGGCCACAACCAAAACCTGCTGTGAGAGAGAGAGAGAGAGAGAGAGAGAGAGAGAGAGAGAGAGAGAGAGAGAGAGAGAGAGAGAGAATGGGGCCTCTCCTACTTGAACGCAACACTCCCTCCTTTTCCCCCAAGAAGACCCCCCCCCTTTTTTATTTTTAAATTGAGACCGATCTCCCTTTGCTCCAACACAGCCATCATTTGGCAGGAATGGAAAGACTCCTGTTGCACAGCGGTCTGATCCATTCCTGGACTAGGAGTTTGATCAAGCTTGTTGCAGATACACCAGGGCTACTCAAGCTATATAAACAGGACTTCTGTCAAAGCGTCCTGTCAAGGAAGAGAGTTTGCGTTTCTGGTCGTGGGGTACTGACCCGGATGTCCTGCAGGAAGATGCGCCCCCCTCTCTGGTTCTGCTGCTTCATCAGCTTCTCTGCATGCTCACGCTCCTCGTGGGACTGGTGCTTGAAGAACTTGGCAAAGTTGTGCAGCGCCACGTCATCCCGGTCGAAGTAGTACGACTGCAAAGGGGAGGAGAGACGCCAAGGGAAGCCAGTTAAACAAAATGCAGTTCTCAATACAGACCACATCCCAGTGCCTTAGCTCAAACCACCTGACTGGTACCACCTCCCTCCCTCCAAACCACTAGCCTCACTCCAGGTGAGTCAGCTCAAACCACCAGAGCCTCACTGCCTCTCTCACCATGGAGAGGTACACGTAGGAGGCATACAGCTCCAGGTTGATCTGCCTGTTGATGGCTGCCTCACAGTCCTGGTGGAAGTTGTGTCTGACTTGGGAGCTCATTGTCACGGTCTGGAGAGAGAGACAGAAAAAAACACAGGCTAGCAGGAACTGCTGCAGGGAGGTGAAGTGACAAGATTGTTTTTATAAATAGTCCTTTTGTGTTTCAGTTCCTGTATCTAAGCAGCTGGTTTGAAATTACTAGTTTACACAGACAGCTGAGAGCTTTGTGTGTCACTGTAGCGCCCCTTTCATATTTACAGTTAGGAGAGGGGCGGGAGGCACAAACTTAAACCAACCTTCCCCAGACAGCACCTTCACAACCTGGAGTCAATGCGTTCTGTACGGAAGGGCTGCGGCCCTTACCCTGCAAGAGACCCGCAAGCGCCACCCTGGTTAGGGAAGCCCACAGCACCTTTGCTCCGCGGTGCAGAGCACACCGGGCACTGCGCCAACAGCAAATCCGGGGGCAGGTGAATTCGTTTCTCTATAGTCTCCTACTGTATGCGGTCCATTTTAAATGCGCTATTTAATCCTGTAAAATGAAATTTAACGGCTGGATAATCTCAAATTGAAAAGATTTAATAATTAATGAAGCTAACAAGTTTATATTTAAAAAAAAACCCTCAATTATCACCGAGAACACGGTCAAATCAATCGGAACCGGGGCGGGCTGCGTTGTAAAAGGTTGTTGGCCTATGTGTTGACAGAGACCGCGTATTAAAATGTATTTAGCTGCGCCAGGAGAGTCGTAGTGCGGCGCAGACCCGGATACTGCAGCACCGCGATCAATAACAGATCACGTTACCGCAACCGAAGCGACTGCGGTTCGGGTCGCCTTGCACGCATCTGACAACGCTCCAAACGAACCCCGTCCCTTTCCGTGAGGGGTTTAATCGAACCGAGCCCTGCAAGGAGGTGGTCTCGGTGCGTTCGGGCAAAAAGGACCCAGTTAGGCGCAATAAGAAAAAACAAGGCAATTCTGATAATGTTATATATATGCAAATTAAGCGCTAGCAAACTGAACGGAGCCATTTGAACCGGGATACTCTCCCAAAGTGATCTCTGTACTTTGCAAGCGAGCCTCATGGGTCAAGGTCGCCGGCGTCGTTTTGTTTTTCCTGCCTGAGCGGAGGGAATATATACGCCATTACAGTTATTCTGGGAAACTCGTTTTCACGGTGAAATTATTATTTAAAATCTGAAAGACTCGTTTACACAATAGGAGAGACAATCGCGTGGCTAATCATAATACAAAAAAAGAAAGGCGAGAAATCTGTGTGTAAATAAAAGCGACGCGATTGTAACTATGCACCAGCGACCCAGCGTAGAGATCAGCGTGTTTATTACCGAGCCCGGCTCGGAGGGCACTGCGCTCACTCGAAACCGCTACCGTTCACTGCAGATACACGGCGATGGCACCGAACTGCGCCAAGCGACACAGGCGTGCTGTGCCTCAATTACATTTCAAACGCTGCTTCTCATAATCACGACACCGTGTAAAGATACTCCAACTGTACTTATATACTACACACACACGCACATTGTTTACGACAGTGATATCAACGCAACTAGATTACATAACAAAACTAATGTTTGCCACAACAATGGAATATATTGATCTAAATCGAATTACACACACACACTCGTACATATCCCCCCCCCCCCTGCTTCTCTCTCTTGATATAATATATATTTATATATATATATATATATATATATTTATAGCATATTTTATAGCAGTCAGCTCACCTGGAAATGCCCTTGAGAATAGCAGTGAAGCGTCGATGATGCAGGAAGATACAGACAGCGCTTTTTAATATGATTACGCTTTTTTAATTCGTTGCGTTTTTTTATGACTAAGTAATAGCTAAAGTATCAACCAGAGCTGGGATTAAAACTGAATAATATTTTCTATATATTCCTTTAAAGAAAGGTTCTGTGTGCGGGTTCCGTTCAAGCACTGTTGAAGCAGGAACACCTTACTCTCTCTCCGAAGGCTGCTCGATGATTTCTGAGCTCAATACGCGCCGCGCTCGTTTATATACTAGTGACGTCACCGCCCTGGCAACGGGGGCGGGCAAACCCGCAGCCACTCAGCCAAGGTCTGCTAAAATGGCGGCGGCTGTTGCGTTGATTTTTCTGTCCAGCCGCAGTTTCACTCAGCGCCTTTTCACGTAGTCGTGTTAATCTCAGATTTAACGCATTTACCCAACTGTTAAATACAGTATAATCGTAAATCTCGAAAAAACTACTCACTTCTAAATCGTTTGTAGTCATTTTTGTATTACTTTAGTATAAATACATGTTAATTTGGATTCATATGTTGTTTTTTTCTGACTTTATGTGAACGAAAAGACACACATTTTCCCGTTTTCCCATTAGAAATAGTGATATTTTGAAATATCACTGTCCTGGTCACAAAAGCAAAGTTTGTGGGGAATAATAGCAATTTTCTATACATTTGAGGCATAAGCAATTAGACAATAACACTTACTGCCCAGGAACCAAAAAATAAATAAATTGTTACACGGTGTTATCCGTTGTTTAACGGAGTAGTTGTGTATTGTTTTCATTTTTAGGCCGTAAAAAATTGTGTTATTAGAGGGGGGTGCGGATGTTGTTGGAATAGCACAATACAAGATGGCATTTCCCAAAACTGGGAACAGATCCTCCCACGCAGTAACGCAGGGAAGCGCAACACAACATTAGCGCGTAATCTGATGGACCTGCCCAATGAAAAAAGCTCATAAGTTTCGTTCACGTACACGCAACACAACACGTATGTAAAATACGTTGTATATTGCACGGGGTATAGCGTGTGAGATGACAATTCCCGAAAGTGTAATGCTAAAATTCTGTGTGGCTATCAAGTGGGAGGTCATCGGAAGAGGCTGTGTGGCCCCGTGGTTCAAGAACAGGGGCTTGTAACCTAGAGGCCCCCTGTTCAAATCCCAGCTCCCTTACTGCCTGATCCTGCGTCACTTCAGCTGCTTGTGCTCCCTCTTTAGGGTGAGCCCTTGTTGTAAGTGACTCTGCAGCTGATGCCTAGTTCACACACCCTAGTCTCTGTAAGTCGCCTTGGATAAAGGCGTCTGATTATATAATAATTGGAAAAAATATTAGATTATCACATAACAATTAACAATGGCATATCTGCGGATTCTGCAATGCGTGTTTACATGGTCAGTTTGAGAATGCTTTTTTAATGATTTGAAATACGGCCTCTCTTTTGAATAGAGGTTGCCGTTATTTTACAGAGAGGCACGCCTTAGTTTTTGCGTTTCAGGAACATTTTGATGTAAGTGAATATAGCGTCTCCTTAGAAATCTCCCAAGAGAAAAGAGGAATCTGTTAAACCCTGTACACAGAGTGAGACCATTATTGTGTGTGTGACTCCTAACCATTTTCATTGAACAAATGACAGATAAAGGGACAGAGTTTCCCAGGTGTTTGATGTGTGACGTCAGAGCAGGTGCGAACAGGTGGGGGCGGTACCTGCAGTATGTCATCATTGTCAGCTTGTTTGATTGATGTGTGTTATGTTGCTGTCCATGCCTGCATCACGAGGTGTCGTGTACTAGAGGTTACTACAGTAAATGTTACCAAGGGCAGTTCTGCAATTCGACAGTATGCCATAATTACACCCAATAATTCAATGGCGTTTCGTGACTTAGCAAAAAAACAAATACGTCATCGTTAAGCAACAGCAGCGCATGGGCGACGGTGTTGTTTCGTAAGAATGTACTTTATTTAAAAGTCCAAGATTGCATGAAGGAAAAAAAACCCTGACGAAGCCAGATCTGGCATCCCTTTTGCAATAAACTTGTTCAGCTGTGGACTTTGTATGTATGTATTTTGTATAGTTTTATATACACGTTGGTAAACCCTATTTTTCTTTTCCCTGTCTATCATTCACTTTAGCAGCTGTTACTATCTTCTACAAGTCGAGTTGAGTTTATTGTGCATTTACCATACTTTACCATGGTTAGACTTTTTGTTATTTTAACATGTTTTACCAGACCTCTCTGTGCTTTACAATGCTTCCCTATGCTTTACCAGACCTCTCCGTGCTTTACAATGCTTCCCTATGCTTTACCAGACCTCTCTGTGCTTTACAATGCTTCCCTATGCTTTACCAGACCTCTCTGTGCTTTACAATGCTTCCCTATGCTTTACCACTCCTCTCCGTGCTTTACAATGCTTCCCTATGCTTTACCAAAACCTCTCTGTGCTTTACAATGCTCACCTATGCTTTACAATGCTTCCCTATGCTTTACCAGACCTCTCCGTGCTTTACAATGCTTCCCTATGCTTTACCACTCCTCTCCGTGCTTTACAATGCTTCCCTATGCTTTACCAAAACCTCTCCGTGCTTTACAATGCTCCCCTATGCTTTACAATGCTTCCCTATGCTTTACCAGACCTCTCTGTGCTTTACAATGCTTCACCAGACTTCTGTGCTTTACAATGCTTTCCTATGCTTTACCATACCTCTCTGTGCTTTACAATGCTTCCCTATGCTTTACCAGACCTCTCCGTGCTTTACAATGCTTTCCTATGCTTCATCATACCTCTCTGTGCTTTACAATGCTTCCCTATGCTTCACCAGACGTCTATGCTTTACAATGCTTCCCTATGCTTTACCAGGCCTCTCCGTGCTTTACAATGCTTCCCTATGCTTTACCAGACCTCTCCGTGCTTTACAATGCTTCCCTATGCTTTACCACACCTCTCTGTGCTTTACAATGCTTGCCTATGCTTTACCAGACCTCTCCGTGCTTTACAATGCTTCCCTATGCTTTACCAGACCTCTCTGTGTTTTCCCAAGCTTCCCTATTCCTTACCAGACCTCTCTGTGCTTTACAATACCTTGCTGTGCTTTCCCATGCTTTCACTGTGCTTTACTGCACTTTGCTGGGCTTTTATTACAATAAACCTTTATAGGGGTTGGATTAGTTATACAAGATTGCTGTTGCCATCATCAGAGTTATTGAGGGGAAACTAGAAGAGACTGAGTCAAGCAGACCAGTGTTATTGAAACAAAAAGAGACCGAGTCAAGCAGACCAGCATTTGGGTTCGGGTGTTTCGAGACCGTCACTTGCTGTGTCGTGGTGCAGCTTGCTGTATGATTACTGGCTACAGAGTTCTATAATGAACATGTGATTGAATGACAGCATCCCCCAGACAGAGCCACACCCAGATTGAGCCTCCACCTGCGTCCCACAATGCAGCTGAGGAAAACGCGGGCGCCCCTACACAGGGACATCATCAGGGCTGTCATTTAAACACCCGCTCACTGGGAGCCTGCTGTAACTGACAGCTACGTAGATACACAGCAGCATGGCTGGGTTAACCCAGTAAACCCATTCCACCCCCTCCCCACTCTATGTGTAGGGACAGGGCAGAGGCTGGGAGCGAACCAGCAACCCCGCGCATCGCAAGCGAGTGTCTTAACCACTGTAAAAAAGCGGGCTCGTCTGAATTCGTGGTTTCAGAGCGTTTAGCCTCATCTCATCTCACCGACAGGGGATAGTATTCGTAATGGCATTGCATCACACTGCCAGTTACATAAAGACGTGTGGGTTAAGTGGAGCTAGACAGGAGACAGAGGCACGAGACCCTTCTTCACACAGAGAGAGCGGTGAGGGGGTGGGACGGGTTACCTAGCTGTGCAGATGAGGCAGAATCACTGGGATCCTTTAAGACCCGACTTGACAAAGTTCTGAGATCAGTCAGCTGCTCGGAACCGGATGAGCTCTGATTGGCTGAACGGCTTCCTCAGGACGAGCTCTGATTGGCTGAACGGCCTCCTCCCGACGAGCTCTGATTGGCTGAACGGCCTCCTCTCTTGTTAGTGAATTTATTCATTTCTATGTTCTAATTTTTCTGATACTGTAGCCTCAGAGTGATTACACTGGGGGTCCTCAGAGTGACTGCACTGGGGGTCCTCAGAGTGACTGAACTGGGGGTCCTCAGAGTGACTGCACTGGGGGTCCTCAAAGTGACTGAACTGGGGGTCCTCAAAGTGACTGAACTGGGGTTCCTCAGAGTGACTGCACTGGGGGTCCTCAGAGTGACTGAACTGGGGGTCCTCAAAGTGACTGAACTGGGGTTCCTCAGAGTGACTGCACTGGGGGTCCTCAGAGTGACTGAACTGGGGGTCCTCAGAGTGATTGCACTGGGGTTCCTCAGAGTGACTGCACTGGGGGTCCTCAGGGTGATTGCACTGGGGTTCCTCAGAGTGATTGCACTGGGGGTCCTCAGGGTGATTGCACTGGGGTTCCTCAGAGTGATTGCACTGGGGGTCCTCAGGGTGATTGCACTGGGGTTCCTCAGAGTGATTGCACTGGGGGTCCTCAGGGTGATTGCACTGGGGTTCCTCAGGGTGATTGCACTGGGGGTCCTCAGAGTGATTGCACTGGGGGTCCTCAGGGTGATTGCACTGGGGGTCCTCAGGGTGATTGCACTGGGGTTCCTCAGAGTGATTGCACTGGGGTTCCTCAGAGTGACTGCACTGGGTCAGAGTGATTGCACAGGGGTAGTAACCCCCCCTTCCCATGGTTGTGTAGTAGTGAGTGCCTGCTAGGACTGGGACTGTTTCTCTATGGCTGTGGTTCTTCTGCTAGGACTGGGACTGTTTCTCTATGGCTGTGGTTCTTGTGCAATCTCCTCTTCTCTATCTTGCCAAACGAGACACGCCCAGCCTCTAATTCTAAAGTCGCCCCCTTTCCCTGAACTGCTGCTGCTGTTGCTCAGGACTCCTGTTAATCCCTGATAGCAGCGTGATAAAGTCATGGTGTAGCCACACAGGCTCAGCCCTGCACTATCAGAGCGTTCTCCACACTGGGTGTGTCCGGGGGTCTGGACCGCATGGTTCAGCACGGGCCCCTTTTCTAACCAGAACTGCAAAAAACACTTTCATTGAAACCACCCATATCTGATTGTTTCAGTTCACTGCAATGCCAAGTTGGGTTATAGGATGATAGCTCTGGATATTATGTTTAGTTTTTTTTCTCCACAGATGTATACAGCTGGGAGCTTACAGCACTGCTGGTCTGCTTCAGAGATGTGATTTTTACAAAGGGAGGTCAGACTCGGGTCTCTTCTTATTGTGCTTTGCGATCTGTAACTTTAAACACTCAGCCTTATATTTCTGTAATGCTGAGGGAGCACAAAGCCACTCTGTGGCTTGGGACTAGACTTTTGGCCACTGAACGGCACACGAGGGGAGGCTTGGGGTTTGATACAGCGAAGTAGGCTCAAACGGGGTCTCCTGCAACCAGTTTTAACAGCAAGGCTGTTTTTCTTGCTGTCCAGCTACACTGACTTTAGCTGGCTCTTATCTCTCTCTATCACAAGCAGTTATAATCTGAGCCGCGCCTCGCTGTTCCAGCCCAGTCTTGTCACTGTCTGCACCTGCCTGGGTGTAATTAACTGTACAGCTGCCTGGTTTTGGCTAGTGTGTCTGTCTGTGAGAGTGTGACCCTGTGAGTGTGTGTGTGAGTGCGTGTTTCTGTGTGAGATGTGTTTAAAGAATCCAACAACCAACTGGTACATTTTCATGAAGGACAAACTTAGTTATTCCTCAAAACAACCCAGTTTAGATTACTCAGGAGTTTTTTTGTGGTTTCGATTGATCTGAAGAGTGACCAGCCGTCTCTGAAGCTTCACTGACAGGCAACGTAGGGACCCTGTTGAGTTGAGTAGCATTCTCCGAAAACGAGAATTCAATTGATCGCTGGTTTGGTCGCATGCAAAATAAAATATGCAGAGTTCGGTGCTGTTGTCCAAACATTTTCCATGGAATTTTTTTAGCTTGCTCGACTGGGGCTTCCCCGTGCAGAGGGCTCACTGCTAGGAGCTTGAATCTGATGACTTTCTGACGTGGTTTGGGGGTTTTCAAGCTTCCACTTGATGCTGCAAATTTCAAAAAAGTTTCGCAATAATTTCAAATGGTTTCTGCATAATGGAAAATTCCTGGCCGAGCGTTCGCCAAAAAACAAACAACAAAAAACTACGAAAGAAAAGAAAAATAATAACGACCTGGAACTGAAGAGCAGAAATGAGATTGTAGAAATCCAAAAAGAAACAGAATTCCATGCCAGGCGTTATGGATCAGATTACAGGGGTCCGTCACACTGTCCTGGGGCCAGGGGACAGAGGGAGACGAGAGAGAGAGAGAGAGGAGCGAGGAAGAGATGGGGAGACGGAGAGAGAGAGGTGCGAGGGGAGCGAGGAAAAGATGAGAGGGGGTGAAGGGAGAGAAAGGGACGACAGGTAGTTGAGGAAGAGGAGACAGAGAAGGGGAGAGAGAGGGGCGAGGGGTAGTCAAACGGGAGAGAGAGGGGGCGAAGGGAGAGGAGAGAGGGGCAAGGGGAGAGAGGTAGTTGGGGAAGAGGAGAGAGGGGGCGAAGAGAGAGGGGAGATGGGTGAGGGGAGAGAGGTAGTCGAGGAAGAGAGAGACGGATGAGGGGAGAGAGGTAGTCGAGGAAGAGGAGAGAGGGGGAAGAGGGGAGAGAGGGGAAGGATGAGAGGCAAGAGTCACTGCAGTAAGTAAGCTGACAGTAATACAGTTATCCGTCACATATCTGACTGCAGTGGGACCAGTCAGGGTGGATATGTAAAAAGGCGAATGAATCCTGTTTTAAATCCCATTATACTCAGCTATAACAATTACGATATTCACACAATTATTGTTTTGAGATTCAGCTTTTATTAATGCTTGTGGCAAAGCAGTCGTCTGCCGTGTGTGATAAAAAAGACAAACAACAAACCTGGCATGGCAAGGCTCGAGACGGCTGCAGCACACAATCTAAACAGTTACGAGAAGCACTACATCACTTCTTTCTACCGAATCACCTGCTAAAACATCTTTAGGAATCACATAAAACGATTATTAGTTTTATGGATACGGTATCAAAAGCCAATGACAAAAACTACCTACGCTTACAGTGACTGAAACAATGTTAAAACTCTCATGACAAGTCCTTGCATTGTTGCACGTAGCCTTGTTGATAACTGCACAGCGTGCAACCGCAATAAATGAAGCAGAATACAATATGCTATTCCACAGCATATTGTTCAGCGGGTAGGCTCCCAGTGTGGCTCTGGGGCTGTTTAAACAAAGCTACCATGGATTTTTAGTGTCCGGTCTTTATTATTATTAAACTACTATATTTTGCACTTGTTGCGGTTTGAAATACAGCAACTGATTTTCTTTGGTAATTTGGCTAAACCTGTGATTAAACAGAGCTTCAGCACACATGTAATTTTAAACAACCCATGTTTCAGATTTCACAAAGTCACTGTAACTCAGTGTGTGTAAATGTATCCCTCCCTGGGAGTTACTGAAAGTCTGAGGGGTCATCTGTGCTGGCAAGGTCGAGGTGACCTCTGCAGGGTTTCTCACAGCAATGCAAGGCCCCCCAGTGGAGGATGAGGGAACTGCAGCTCAGACAATGGCTCCTGGAAGGCTCTGCGACAGTCCTGCGTGGGTCAGATTTAGGACCCGACCCGCTTTAATAAAGACCTGCAACACGACCCGAACCCGCAAGTGTTTGTCCTTTACTGACTGACTCGCACATGCATCTTTACCGTTCAGATTGAGTTTATACAATAGAGCGTGGCAGCTTTCTCTAGAGCTCTGGATATATTGTAACGTATTAACAATCTCAGCTTACTTTACTAAACATACCAGTCAGTTCCTTTCGTGACACCATTAAAGCTGGAACAAAAAAATCTCCCAACTCATCCGGTATAGAGGGTGGGAGGTAGACTTTTACTCCAGGGCTACTACAGTGGTTCTGAGCCCCGTGTGAAAGGGGTATTCCAGGTACTGTAATCCTGTACCTCCGACACTGCAGCAGACTCCTCCTTAGATCAAACAGAACAAAAAACAAACAAAAAAAAGGACACACTGTATTCAGATAAACTTTATTATTTCAGAAAAGTTAAATGGGGGGGGTGGGAGGGGTACAAGATGAACGAGCCCCAACGCTGCGCCTCACTATCAAACCCAGCCTAGCCTCTTCCACACATTCCTTCATTAAGAAGGTTGACAATCTTCATAAGAGAACAAGCAGGACCTCACAGCAAAGACTTTCCAAAATTCTCCAAACTAGCGCTGCGCTACTCAGTTCACCAGCACCATACATACACACAAAGCAGAGACCCATTTCACTAGAGAGGCTATGCATCTCACTTAAAAAAAATAAAAAAAATAATAATTCTATAGTGAATTGCTCTATTTACAGTCTAAACAAATACGACGATGCAGTGCCACCCCCCCACCCGAGGCGTGACACGAGCTTGATTAGCCAGAGCCCCGAGCGCAGGGGTGTCTTGCGGAGCAGTGGGTCCCCCCCCACATGCTGCTAGAACTTGCCGAGGGAGTAGGTGCCCATGCTGGTGGTGTTGCTGTGCCCCCTGGGAGGGGAGTGCCACACCGCAGAGCTGGTGCGTTTGAAGTAGCGTGGTTTGCTCTTGCAGAAGATTTCCTCCAGCTTGATTGGCAGGACCTTGCGGAAACGCCGCTCCAGATCGATGGGGTTGTAGTACTGGTGCATGACTGCCTGGTTCAGCCTCTTGCCTGGAGAGAACATTTAAGATATCAGTCCTGGAACTCATCTATTTTCAGAAGACTGAGGTCGACATGTTTGGATATCTGGGTTTGTTTTAAATCATTAAAGTTTCAACTAGAAGTGCAACAGTGAAACTACTTCTAGCCAAAACAGAAGTAGGTTTTATTTAAAAAGTTGAATAATACTTCTAGAATACAAACTCAGCAGTCTAGAGGTGAATGGCTTTTGAATTAAGTGTGGCACCACCTCTGCCCCCAGCCCCCTGAACTCCCCACAGGCTCCACTCACCCTCAGCCCAGGACGGGAGGGGTTTCTTTGGCTCCCCTTCGTCGTCCGTCGAATCGTCGCTGTTCAGATCCATACCATAATCATCGGTACCCAAATTCTGCATGTTGCCTCCCTTGGGAGTCATCTGGTAGGACTGGGGAGATTTCTAAACGTGGGAGGAAATGAAACCACAGCACACACATCAGCACTTCTGAAGTGACTAAGGTTGTTTGCAGACAGAACAAAGGCCGATTGAATTGTCTGAGGAGACGAGTCGCAGAACCAATGCTGGAATTGCATTCAGTTCGCTCTGACAATAACAGACCCAGAGTCCAGGCACAAAGATAACTGGGATAAACAGCTGGCCTCACAGACCCAGATTAAAATCAGTGACTGCCCAGTAACCAGGCATCTGTAAAACCAGCCACAAGCTTGCAATCCGAAGACAGACGTAGTCCGGAACATTAAACTAGCTGCCTCCTTCGTGTGCAACAGTCAGTGTGTGTGTGTGTAAGTGTGAAGTTGGAATTTCACCAGCACTTTGGGTTACCTTGTTAAATTCATTGAATGCAAAGTGGCAGACTTTGTACACTCCTAAACAAACCGTGCTCCAGCACACCCCACCGCAACGATATCCCACTCTCTTCTCATCAATACACCCCGACATGAGGATATCCCACTCCCTTCTCATCCCAGCACACCCCAACAAGAGGATATCCCACTCCCTTCTCATCCCCAATTCACCAGCAGGAATGCCTGTAGCTGAATCTGCACTGTGTGCTTGAGGGTCCCTTGCTCACCAGCTCTCAAGGGCCCCCTATTACATTTCTGGTCTCAATTTGAACAAAAATTACAAGCTAACCACCTCCACTCCTTTAAAGATGGAGGACACCCACAGCTCCCTCAGCGAGCGATGAGGATCAGACTTGAAGTGAAACAGAAACCCAGCCAAAGACGCAGCGAAACGAAGTGCAGTGGCAGTCAAGAGCATGAGGTGTGGACAGGGCATGAAAACCAGCCCCCCACATCTTCATTCACACAACTGACTCCTCTTCTTTTTTTACATTTTGGAATCGGCAATCATTTTCTCCCCAATTTGGAAAGCCAAATGAATTATTTCAACCCGGCTCACTGCTGCGTGTGCAGCCAGCCGCCCGCCATCCAGCCACCTCGGAGCTACAGCAAGGGGTGGGAGCAGAGCAAAGTAGCCAAGTCTGAAAATGCATGGTGCCGAGTGAAGCCAGGCAAACGTTGCTAGCAGTTTATATTTTAACAGTAGTTGCATGTAGCCTATACACTACAAATACAAAGCAAATATATGAACACAACCTACAGAAAACACAAACTGAGCACAATAACTGCAGAAACAGTTTCATTTTACAAGAAGCGCTCCTGCTGCCTTCAAACCAAAATTAAAAGCGCATTACTGTGCTGAGAACACCTCGTTTCCAGCCGAATATGGCTGCTCGTTTCCACTTTGCTAACCAAAGACATTCTAATTTCCGTGGGAGTGCGTTTACGAGCGGTGCAAGGTAGAGAGAGATGGTTTCTCACCTCAATGTTGATCGTGACGTTGAAGATCTTCACAGCCACTTGCTTCTCCTGCAGGTCCAGCTGGACAGAGAGACAGGGGAGGAATCAAAACGCAGGGTTAAAATAGTCAAATGAAGGCCAAACAGTGAATTAGTGAGAGGCCTTTATACAGCAAAATGGAGTATTTGACCAGTTTACTGTCAACATGGCCTAGTGGAACAAGCTAGAGAATTACTGAATCCTGAAACTACTAGTGAGCGTGGTGCACACACACACACACAGCTGAGTTTCAACAGAGCAGACGGCTTTGCTGCAGAGCTACCTTTCTCCTCTCCTCCGCCTCCTTGTGCAGCCTTGCTTTCTCCTCCGCTGCCTTCAGCGCAAGCTTCTCTGTGGCTGCGCGTACCACCTCCCTCTGCAGGGCATCTGCCTTCTCCTTCTCCGCTCGCTCCCTGTAACGGGGGAGAGAAGAACGAACAAGAGTACAGGGGACAGACAGCACACAGACACAGCCTTCCCCACTCGCAGGGAGCTATGGAAGGTATACTGATTAGCTGTAGCAGTGCATCAGTCACCCCCCCTCCCCCACCCCCCTCTGAATATCTCTGTGGAAACAGAGAGAGACGCTCTCATCTCCTGCAGTCTTACCTCTGTGCCTGGATCTTCTCCTGCTCCCTCTTCCTCTCCAGCTCCAGCAGCTGCAACCTGCGCGCCTCTGCCTGCTTCCTGCATCGCTCCAGCTCCTCCTCTTCACGCCTCTTCAGGAGCAGCCGCTCCTCTTCCTCCTGCAGAAAGAGCAACGGCTTGAAGCAGCCAGCAAATTTCTGCATCTCGCAGCATTGTGTGTCTTTCATTAAGTTTAGCAGGGACTGACAGAATACAGCTCCCACTGCAAAGCAGTTTGATCCGTTCCTGGTTTTACTATGAAGACACCTACGGTCGATACCAACACTGTGCCTAAATCAAGCTTGTAGCAAAAGTGGGTGAAATGGCTACGTACAGTTACTGCTGTACAAAGACCAAGTCAAAACATCTATATATTCACAAGCATGTTTCTGATATTGTGACATCTACTACAAGTTAAATATTTGGCTAAAATTTAGCACGTATTAAAGATTGTACAAATAAACCTGTAGACTAATCTGAACCCAGCTAGTCTGCACTGACCTACGATCCAGACCACGGTACTGGTGAAATACAGAAGGAATGTAAAGGACAGCTCCAGACTTGTCATCCCTTTCCCTTGCAGCAGTGCCTAAGCTGGACTGCATGTCCTCCTGGCGATGGTTCTTACCGCAGCCTGGATCTTGTTCCTGCGCGCCTCCTCCTCCTGTCTGCGCCGGCTCTCCACCTCTTCAGTCTTCTTGGTGTTCAATTTCCTCTTCGCCTTCTCCTCTGCCAGCCGCTCCTCACGCAGCTAGAACCCAAATTATAAAAAAAAGATAACCCTATACACAGTTGGGATAAGACACAGCTCAGCATTTTACAGCACAAGTGAATTAAAAAACAGCAACCTCTCTCCATCCTCAAAGTCCAAAAGATTATGGCACAGACGAAGCCCCCCCCCCCCTTGTGAATCTGGGGGTAAAGCAGTCCCAATGAAGTGATTTGTACCCCAGTGGCTGAGCTCACCTTGTCATTCTTCTCATCAAACTGAGCAAGCTTTTGCTCAACCTTCTTCTTCTTCTCCGCTTCCTTCTGCTCCTCCCTCTCTCGAGCCTCAGTCACCTTCCGCAAGCGATCCTCGCGCTTCCTGAACAGGGAGGGGAGACAACTCACTGGAGCAGCGATTATCCCGCCCATAACCTCTCACTGGAGCAGCGATTAAGGATGGGGGGGGGGGGGGGGGTGAGGAGAAGTGACCTCGTCGCCAACTCCTTCTTAAAGGGCAGGGATTAACTGCCTCCCCTCTACCTCACTGGAGTCAGCGACCCCCCCCCCCCCCCCCCCCCACTGGAGAATGACCTTAAACCCCCCCTAACCTACCCCCAAATAAACGGTTTATTTAAAAACCATACCAGGGAATATTACTGGTTTGCATCCAATTACTTGTAGGGCAAATCCTAGGATAACCACAGACAGGTGGTAGAGGCAATCCAGGGCAATTCCCCAGAGGTGTAAAGGTGGATAAAATGTTTAGTGTATCCCCAGGTGAATCTCTCAGTGTGGACAACCCTCGCCCCCTCCTCACCTCTTCATCTCCTCCAGCTTGCGTCTCTTCTCCTCCTCCATCTTCTTCTTCCTCTCAACCTCCTGCTCCAGTTTCTTCTTCAGCACCTCCAGAAGCTGCCTCTCTTTCTCCTGCAGAGACGCACACCGCATTACAGAACAGCACACCAAGCAGAGCCGGCCAGCCACAGCCCGGCCAGCCACAGCCCCCCCCCCGGCGTGAAATGAAACGAGGACAGAAGAACTTGCTAACGATGTACAGAAACACACAACAGCTCTGTGAAGGCTGGTGCTGAATCTAGGCAGCGATCGTGTTCGCCAAGTAGAGTGCGACATGAATGATGAAGGGTCCTGCTAAAGACCATCAAGACTGGTATTAAAAAAAGGTTTGTGCTGTAAACCACAAAAAGCTCCATCCCAGGTGCGGCCTATCCCAGTAAAGAAGATTGTGAGAGTCACTGGCACTAGAATCCAAGGAAGAACCCTGGTGCCCCCCAAACCCAGGCTGGGCACCTGGACAGCGCTCCATTGTTATAAAGGGCGGGTTGGCACTGTAATGCCTTTCCACCAGCGCGGGTTTTCTCATTAGAAGGTAGAACATTAATTGCAGAGTCTCTTGCCCACATCGTTAAAACGGGAGCGCTACACTCCCAGGTACAAGACAAGTGCCACCCACCAACACAGCATTTAAGCTTGGGCATAAACTAAAACAAAACTGAACTGCCCCAGATCTGAAAACAGGCAACAACTGCTGGAGATTTGTAGTGAAGACACGTTTAAAATCACAAGTCACACCATCGACGTGCAGGCGATGAAGCTGAGCTTAGACTGCAATGCAGAGTTCTAGTTTATGCCCATGAAGACTGGAAAGTGTGTCAAAATATCCCTTAAAATGAAAAGATCACAGGTACTTACATCAGAGACAGTCTGCAACGCAAAGGAAAAGTCACATCAGTTACTTATTAACCCTTTCCGGTCCGATGTCGGACCAGGTCTGACATTACAATTTTCCCTTTCCGGTCCAATGTTAGACCAAGCACGGATGTCTAGTCGTTTTTTCAAGGTCTGGGGAGGGGGGGTGGGTCAGATCTGAGCAATACACATAGCCCCTGTACCACAGAGATAACACTGACAAACAAAGATAGCTGTTTCTGCATCTGCCTCCCCAATCCCTCCTAGACTCAGAGCGTGAGTTCCAGTTTCTCCGCAGGGAGCAGAGCTGCCCACACAGCTCACCTTGAGGTCCACCTTGAGGGGGGTGGTGCGCTTGATGAATGACTTGACGGTGGAGCGGCCGACAGAGAGGGGGGTCATGAGCAGCTGGTTCTTCTGCACAGTTTGGAGGAAGGACTTCATGTGGGGCTTCATCACCTGGAGAGAGGCAGGACAAGGTTACACCAGCCCAGTGCTTACACACCATCTACTCCACGGGCAAGCACAGCAGCAGCTGCTTAAGGGGGTGGGGGGGTTCATCCAGGCAGGCAATGAATGTCAGTGAAGAGAAATAAAAAAAAGTGATCCTTACCTAACCAAGTGGTACAAATGTTAAACTGTGATGCTGTTAGAAACAGCTCCCCCGGTGGACAGAAAATACTCATGCAAAGACGCAGCATGGGAAATTGTAAAGACCCGGTCACACCTGGAACGGTAACGATTTCTAAAAATCATTCCAGTTCAAATGAAGGGAGGTGGTCACACCACAACGATAACGATCATTGTAAACGATAGCTATCGCTTCGATCGCTTTCAGAGCGATTTTTTTTCCTGCTACAACGATAAATGTTCCTGGTCAATCAGGACTATTAAAAGTGACATCACCTACTTGGTGTTTTTATATATTATTTTGATCACAATAAACAGTAAATCCACACAGTGAAATGATTTACTACAGAGAAGACTGCCCCCCAGTGTTCCACCTCAGAAAACTGGTTCTAGTATACATCAAGGAATTATTTATTTTTTTAATTAATATGTTATAAATTATTTGATTAACAGCCATTAATGTATAATTACCGCACAAGCACGATGCATGATCCTATACGCTCCAGAAAAGCACCTCAGTCTGCATATTGTGGGGTTTTATTGCTTTAAAATATGCATAATTTATGGAGTATCATCATATTCAGTCAGGTGTAATCAGAGATACAGACCATGCTCTTATTACTTTAATGGGAAGTGCTTGTTCCCAAGGCGACCGTGCCCTTCCTTGAGGCAATACCCATGAGCACTTGCCTATACCAGCGAGTGTGTGGAACTCCTCCCTGCTCTAGTATTCTATGTACCCACACTCGTCTTCCATCTCCTACGCCTTCTGTTGATCCAATACAACAGGAGTATATCTTACTTTCTCATCACTGTCTCTCATCTTGCTGGAAAAAGTAGGCGTGTACTAAAAAGTTGATTGGCATTTGCTGTACAATATATCTGAGCCCTTTTTCATTCTGGTGTGACTGCTCCGTAAACGATTTATCGTTATCGCTCCAGGTGTGACGGGGGCTTTATGCAATTACAGAGCAGGTTCATTTCAAATAAACTGCAAGAATGTAAAATAATCTTAAGAGTGATTGCAACAGGACTGCGAAACACCAAAACCAAGCTGAAATTAAATATCTCACTCTTCCCCTGCCGAGAGAGATACCATATCACCCACCGCAGCCCTTTTAAACTTCTTGAAAGCGTTACCTTCTCCACACATCTCCCCGAAGAAGCACGGCGCCACAATACTCTGCAGACGCCGTATTCACCTGCTTCGTGCTCCCAGTTTAACACGTGGATCCCTCCCTAAACGAACCCTGCAACGGCTGCCTAGCACGCTCTGCCTAGCACGCTCTGCTGGGACGTTTGATCACAGCACTTTATGAACAGCAAGCGCCTTGATACACTGTTTGGAACGAGCGAGCCTGTTTGAAACAGCCTCCGTGTGAATGCAGCCTTACATTCTGGGTCCTGCTGGGAGGGGATGGGGTTTTCTTCTTGGGGCTGGCTGGGCCCTCGTCCTGCTGAGCCCCTCTCCCAGTACTGCTGTCCACCTCGTTCACAGCACGCTTGCAGCTGGGCTTCTGTCTACAGGGAGAGGGAGAGCAGCGCAGAGCGAGCAGGGGTGTTAAGAGATGAAACAATACAATACTGGCTAAAAACGTTTAAGCACTGCAAGGGATGGAAATAAACACTTTACCCAAGGCCTGTTTGAGCTTCGCCTGTCTTCTCCGGATTGCAGTCTACAGAAAAAAAAAAAAAAAAAAAAAACCCAGTAGCTTAGTATGCTGAAAGCATGTCTTTCTTTGTGGAGGTGACTGCAGTATATTTTATGGTCATTATCCACATACAGATTTACAGCTTTTGGTTCCGGACCGTTACACAGTGCTGTCCTATGCTAGAAAGTCCAGAGAATTTGGGGGTACACAGATGTGCAGTCCAGGTGCTGCTGAATCAAGGGCACGCTAAAGCCCATGTAAAACTAGTTCGTAGGGCTGACAAAGAAATTTGCACCAGGCGAGTTCAATTCACAAAGCCTAAACAATCTTGTGGAAACTGCTGCTTGAAAACGTCACCCTGCAGCCCAAAAAGCTGCCTGCCGTTTTGTGGGCTCAAGGCAGGAGAAAGCCTCGGATCAACAGTTTAAAAAAAGAGAAAAAAAAAAAGCAGCTTTTCTCAGAAAGAGAGAGAGAGAGAGAGAGAGAGACAGAGAGACAGAGAGACAGAGAGAGAGAACATCAGTGGGACAGGAGAGTGTGGTTCTGGCACCTTCCAGTGAAGGCAGGGTCTGTGCCTCCAGGCTGGACTCTGGTGCGGCCTGGGACTCTGCCTGTGTGCTGCTCCTGGTGGATGACCGGGTGAAGCGACGTTTGGGAGGGCTGTCGACGATCTGCAGAGTCAACTCGCACATTAAATAAACAAGACATAGCAGGAATAGGTGTGACAATGGATTGCGGGGTGTACATATTTTCCATGAAATTATTTGTACAGAATTCACAAAACATAAAATGTAACACAAGTTATGTCATTCCACCTCCCTTTGGTTTAGCAGAATCGTTCAACAATGGCATTGGTGGTGAGAACTTTCACAGCAGCACAGCCTCCAGTTCTATGCTGAGCTGAAGAAAGCCTGCTTACCTCAATCACTGGGATGGGAGTCTCTGGGGTAGCAGCAGGCATAGCCTCCTCACTGAAACAGGGAGAAAAAAAAAAATCAGAAGAAAAAGGAAACATTGTTGAATAGTTAAAAAAAAAAAAAAAAAAAAAAAAATTCTATATAGCATATTCTCATTCAGGGATGCCCAGCAGGTTTTAATCCCATTGAGATCCAATTGAACCCAGAGTAGAAGGTATACAGACTGTTTTAATACATTACATTAATTACACACTCACAGCTTCAGCTCTTCCTCCTCTTCAGTGACCCCACTGTAGTTTTTACCTGCAGGAAGAGCAGAGACAAAAGCAGGCTTAGTAAACTGAAGGCACAGGCAGAAACACTGGTCTACTCAACTCGAGTCCCTTCACACTGGAACTCCTACCTGGGTCCGGACCCAGGTCACAATCCAGCGTAACGTGAAACCACGTACCTGGGTCCCAGAGACCCACCTCAGGATGGGGGCCGAGGCGCTTTGACCGGGCTGAGCGAGACAAAATGACAAACAGCCATGCCTGTGTGGAGGTTTCACTTCTGCAAGGAATGCTTGTGTATTTTATTTTAGGGCTGCGAAGCCTTCGCAGGTTCGGAACACGTTCCCGAAGGAAGTTTCAAACCTTCAATGGAATTAACTTGCTGGTGATGTCACCATAGCCACGTGTTTATATTCAATTGAAAATCCTGTTTTACAGGTCATCTATATAAATGGAATAAAACACACAGTTTAAGAGTCTGTTATATAAACAGTAATCATGTTATTAAAATAAAAACACACGTTTATTTACACACGATTGCTGCCGCTCGCGATATATACAGTAAGCTTGCATTGCAGCAACATCAACTACAGCAGACTTGGGCAAAACAAAACTAACAGTCACCGTTCCAAGCAGTTATCAGATCAGTCACATTTTACTACTATCAAAAACAGCAATAATAATAATAATAATAATAATACTATGAACTTGCGCTTGTGACCCAGAGACTGGTTGTGCTTCATGATGCAGCCTCAGTCTCTTGCACAGTTTGCATTCAACTTCGTCTGGGCATTTAAAAAAAATAAATAAATAAATCCCAGACAGCAGAGGGGTTTCAGGGGCTGCTTTCAATAGAGCAGAGCGCTGTAAAGCGCTCTGCTGTCGAGATGAGGAAATGAAAGGTTTGCCTCTGGATAACACGAGCTGGAGGAGGGAGGGGCGGACGGTGCTCAGTTTTCTAAATTAAAATTATTAGAGTTAGCGTATATTTTGTATGTTTCAAACATTCTACCGTAGCACTTCTCTTACACTGTCTCATACACAAGGTATTCAGCATATATTTTACTGAAGCACTACAACCGCTATAGGTACCCCCCAGGTCCTGACCCAGGTAGAGCATGCTAGTGTGAAAGGTGCTTTAGTTTCCTGTAGTGTTAGCTTAAGGATGCAAAGCAACCAAGGTCTTATTGGTGTTGCCTGTTACCAAACCCTAACCCTGCTGACAGCTCAACGCCTATTAACTGTTGAGAAGTCATCTGAAATGCTGGAATGAGTCTCTTAAGCCTCTGTTGCATTTCAGTATTTTTGTTGACGCAGAAATGTGTTTAATGTTTCACACCAATTTAACTGCATCGTTCTCCATTTCTTTTTAGAAAAACTTTTTTCAAAAAATGGCCAAACAAAGCAAACAAAAAAACCCAAAGAAATGATCTAGACAGGATTGCCCCACCCGATACTCACTGCTCACAGCGCTGGAGGCGGAGGACTCCAGCAGAGCCGCCTTCTTGAGGAAGGAGCGGCGGCTGGCCCTGCGCAGGGACTCGCGGGTCATGCTCTCCCGGATGCTGAGCAGCGACCGCTGGCCCCCGATCGAGCGCCTCACTGAGGACCGGGAAGCCCGCTTGTGAGACTTGGGGGTGTCACCGGTCTCGCACCCTGACGCCCGCGCCTCGCTGCCCTCCACGACAGGCAGCTTTGAGACACTGTGCCCCGAGTCCTCGCTGTCCCCAGACACGGGGGCTCCCACTGCAGGTACACCGAGAGAGGATGCTCCCGGAGCAGGCAGCAGCCTGGAGATCGTGGTGGAGGCAGATATTTCCCCCTCCTGCTGGGCTAGCTCTGCAGACCGGCGCTCCACACTGCTGATTTCCACCAGGGGGACTCTCCTCTCCGCCAGGACTACCCCTGCCTGGCAGTCTGAAGGGGCCTCCTTGGCAGCCTGGACTGCCTTGCGGGTGATCCTTTTGGTCCTGATCCCATCTGTCTCTGACCCCTGCTGCCCTCCCTGCTCCACCTCCTCCGACAGCAGGCTGAGGACCTGCACCTTCTTCACAGAGGAGCGGCGTACGTTGCTCCGTCTGCCTTTGGAGATTCTGGACAAAAAGAGAATAAAAAGGTATTTAGAAAAATAAATTAATAAAAACAGATCTTTGCATGCTAATTCAGAGGGCTACAATGGAAAGGAGTAGATTAACAACTTTGAGCAAATAATCAAAACTTGACAGCCAGGCCTCCACAAGTTAAAGGCTAGTCTAGCGGACCAACCCCCTGCATCCCAGACTGGAACCCAGGCCCACAGAGAAAGGGGAAAGGCTGGTCTAGTACATCAACATGAACACACTGATGGCTCCTTACCGCCTCTTGTTGGGGTTCTGGGTCCCATTCCCACCCACAGACAGCCTCTTTCGGCCCTTTCTCTTCTGGGAGGGGGTCTTGGGCATCAACTCAGGCTCAGAATTGAAATCGCTGACAGAGAGAGAGACGAGGAAGAGGTTAATACAATATTCCATGTGCAAGGATGGCCAGGACCTGATGTGTGGTAAAATAAAACGAGTCATTATTTACTTTGGTAAAGCAAAAGGGACATGGATGATGCACTGTATTTATACCAACAAAAAATTCTATTTACTCATTCAAGAATAATGTTAAATGTTAATGTCGATTCATGTTAAAGTAAATAAAAACAACAATTGGAAAAGGAGACGAATGGATCAAGGACAAAAACAAAACACAGGAGAATATAAAATTACACACATTACAATGACGCCCACACAGAAAACACCCAATAGAGCCAAATCTCAATTCAAACATTCTGACCAGAAGTCTTTCATTAAAGACACAGAAAGACTTTACACTGAAGACATCTAGAAAGGCTTCTCGTGGAAACGCTTGCCGTTGCTTCACCAGGTTTCTCTGCAGAGCCCCAGCACCCTGTACCTGCAGAACATCTTGCTGGCTTCCTCCTGGATCTCCAGCAACCAGACCATGTGGTGGTTCTCCACGTCGCTCAAGTACTCGTTCAGCTTCAGATTAAACACCTCCAGCAAGGAGCTGGCATCCTTCGACAGAGCGTCCATGGCTCCCCCTGCAGACCATCCACACACACAGACACCATTACAACTGGGATTAGTCACGGTTCCATTAAACCATTTGGATTACATTCAAAGATTAGGTGGGTTCAAACTGAACACCTCCTCGATATGCAGGAACTCAAGAGAGAAATGCTTTGAACAGGATGCTGGAATTTGCCCTTTCCTTTTTCAGATTGCATTAAAAAGATCAGATGAGTTAAATCTTGTGTGTGTGTGTGAGAGCGTCATGCAGGAGCTCCTCTCTCACTGTCCCAGTGAACACGGGGTCACATGGTAACCCTGATTAAAAGCCATCCAAAGAGTATATGGAAAACGCCAGTCCCTGCATGCATCTACCCAAACAAGAAGCAACAGTTCATTACATTTAGCAAGGAAGTCCATGCTCCTTGTGGGCAACATTATACTGCAGCTTAAAGGAACGACAGCCTAGCATATAGTCTATTTGTGTTATTGCATTGTATCTTGAAACCTGTCCAATCACCCGGCTAAACATACCTTCACCACTCCTTATCCACAACAGCCCTGCTCTCCTGCAGCTCAACATCTCCCTGTCACTGCACTGCCTCCTAATGCTAGCTTCAAGTGTCTACCCTTTCTGTAGAAAAGCAAGCAATAGACACGTCCACAGCACACACTCTGGGTTGGGTTTCCAGACAGGAATGCAAAATATAGCATCCAGCGATACACAAACAAGTGTTACTTTCTAGACTTGGAACATTTGCTCTTGGTTACGCCTAGTAGGAGGCAAAGAAAGAAATAAATTATGGGGATTCTCAAAATCCAGTACATGACATCTTCATCAGAATAGCCCCCTAGCCGGAGCCCACGTTAACTACAAGAGGAGGACGCCTGGCATCCTTGTTCGACTAAAGGTTTTCTATGAAATTGCCGACCCAGGCCGTGTTTGAATTCGGGGATGTCCGAACAAGCCTCTCCACATCAACACACCGCACCTTCCATTCAGGTGTTGCAGATAAGACACCTATAAAAACTGAGGAAGTGGGGCTCTCCAGGAATGACACTGTACCATTTCTGTCGAGATTGCCATTTAATGGGAACGCTGAACCCAGGGTCCGTCCTGCAGATGCACCTTTGCCTTTAACAATAAGGATTGATTGCGCTTCTACCAGACCAGGTCAGCGGCGCATTTTTGGGTGAAAAATAAAATCCTGGAACCACATGACAGCTGTGTTACGTCTTTGACAACATTTAACCAATCAGAGGGTTGAAGGGGCGGGTTTTGTGTTAAGCTCTTTGAGAGGCTGCAACGTTAACATGACTGCTAAAAAAATAAAATAATTTCAAAGCAAAAATAGTGATAATGAATGCAGGGTTTTCAAAACAAGTCGGCGAAATCCGCCGCCTAATACTATATTTCCGCAGGCTACTTTATTAAATATTGATTATTTACGGGTATTATCACTGTGTATTATTGTACTGTAAGGTTATATACAGTACATAATAGCGAATTCATTTTGTTGTGATATCGTGAAGAATATGTACCCAGTTGCTTGAGAGAGATGTTCGGGGTTCATTTATAGAGGGGTACGCTTTTAAGAAGAAAGGCATGACGGGATATCAGCGGAACACTTGTCAGCTGACATACAAATGGTTCAAATAAACAGCTGCATTCAAAAAGATACAGAGCAGCGAAAACCAAAAACAAAGAAAGAAAACTATTTAAACGGCTAATCAGCTCGATAATTAACCCTAAAAATGGGAGTGAAAAGGTTACAGGTTTTTTGTGAACTCCAATGTTATCTTTCCCCAGTCACATCATAGAGTGCTTAATTAAGCACGGTAATTTACCAGAATAAATAAAAAAAAATAAAAAAAACATAAAATGCGCAACCAGCTAGTCAACGAAAGACAATTCATTATGCAAGTTCTTTATCGTATTATATATTTAATGCAAGGCAAGTTTACTTTTCCGTTGAAAGTGCTCCAGGCTATAATGTTCTGCCGCCCGGCTGTACAGAAGTCCGGGACGGGACCAGATATTATAATTATTATTATATTATTATTGAAAAACGCAGTAGGATTGTTATGAACTTGCAGGGATATTGTAACTCTGACGGTTCAACGACAACACATGATTTTAAAAAGCGAATCCTCCATTCAAACGCTTTCTGTCTCCAGTCTCCCACAGTCGCCTCGTTGTTAAAAATAAATACAAGAAATACAGCCGCAACATATAAAAAAAAAAAAAATCACACAGAAACAAATATTACCGCTCACAAAATACCCAACCCTGACAAACACATCACAGTGTCAGCTGTTTAATTAGCATGCGTTAAATACCCCCTTATAGCTCTTAATTCGTGTATATACAACTGGGCTAGATCTGCCCAACAAAATGCAAAATACTCCTTCAAAACTTACCTTAATCTTAAAAAACACAGCGTTTCACTCAGTGCCTTTACTTCCTTTATTTTTACTTGATTACGCTATTAATTTACATTTAGTCTTTTTTTTATTCTTATTAAATGTTAGATATTTTGTTTATTTATTCTCCCTCTGGTACTGTAGCACCGACCCGCTCAAACCGTTCACAAATTTAAATCTTCCTGCGCGGCCAATCGGGGTATTGTATATGTCGTGACGTCTCTCAGAAGGGGCGGGGAAAGTGTCGTTAATATTCTCGACGTCATGAAGAAGAGTAATGGGTGATTTTCATTTTGGATTTTTGCACGGTAGGAAAGCACCGTGATTGCTCAAGGTACTGCAGCTGTAAAGTGCGTTATGGCAATGTACCCCAGTTAGACTCGAGTGTTATTTTCCCCAGTATATAATTTGCTCTCAGGATGAAAAAAAACACATGCTCTTCATACAGGAGGAGGCTGGGCGCCAGCCCTGAACCTCTCACACTAAAGCATAGAGCCCATACTGCTACGCAAAGAGCCGGCCCCTATGCAAAGAGCATATACCAGGCTTCGTATGTGATGACGTCACCTACCAGCCCTGCTGCTGCCTTCCCCCGTGCACGCTACACTCTCCCCTGCCAGCCTCAAGTCGGCCCCATGGCAGTGTGAATGCTGGTTCAGTTTATTACATGGCAGTGTGAATGCTGGTTCAGTTTATTACATGGCAGTGTGAATGCTGGTTCAGTTTATTACATGGCAGTGTGAATGCTGGTTCAGTTTATTACATGGCAGTGTGAATGCTGGTTCAGTTTATTACATGGCAGTGTGAATGTTGTGTTCAGTTTATTACATGGCAGTGTGAATGCTGGTTCAGTTTATTACATGGCAGTGTGAATGCTGGTTCAGTTTATTACATGGCAGTGTGAATGCTGGTTCAGTTTATTACATGGCAGTGTGAATGCTGGTTCAGTTTATTACATGGCAGTGTGAATGTTGTGTTCAGTTTATTACATGGCAGTGTGAATGCTGGTTCAGTTTATTACATGGCAGTGTGAATGCTGGTTCAGTTTATTACATGGCAGTGTGAATGCTGGTTCAGTTTATTACATGGCAGTGTGAATGCTGGTTCAGTTTATTACATGGCAGTGTGAATGTTGTGTTCAGTTTATTACATGGCAGTGTGAATGTTGGTTCAGTTTATTACATGGCAGTGTGAATGCTGGTTCAGTTTATTACATGGCAGTGTGAATGTTGTGTTCAGTTTATTACATGGCAGTGTGAATGTTGGTTCAGTTTATTACATAGCAGTGTGAATGCTGGTTCAGTTTATTACATGGCAGTGTGAATGCTGGTTCAGTTTATTACATGGCAGTGTGAATGTTGGTTCAGTTTATTACATGGCAGTGTGAATGTTGGTTCAGTTTATTACATGGCAGTGTGAATGTTGTGTTCAGTTTATTACATGGCAGTGTGAATGTTGTGTTCAGTTTATTACATGGCAGTGTGAATGTTGTGTTCAGTTTATTACATGGCAGTGTGAATGCTGGTTCAGTTTATTACATGGCAGTGTGAATG
>NC_054550.1:4732856-4877856 GCF_017654505.1 Polyodon spathula | reverse complement strand
GGGGGCTGTGTTACAGTATAGAGGGGTACAGTACTGGAGAGTTGAAGGCTGTGTTACAGTGTAGAGGGGTACAGTACTGGAGAGTTGGGGGCTGTGTTACAGTGTAGAGGGGTACAGTACTGGAGAGTTGGGGGCTGTGTTACAGTGTAGAGGGGTACAGTACTGGAGAGTTGGGGGCTGTGTTACAGTGTAGAGGGGTACAGTACTGGAGAGTTGGGGGCTGTGTTACAGTGTAGAGGGGTACAGTACTGGAGAGTTGGGGGCTGTGTTACAGTATGGTAAAGACGTGTGTGGATTCAGCTGGTGATTCAGGTATACAAAGTAACTGAAAGATGCAGTTTCCGTCGCTTGTACACAGGCGGCGCAGTGCATTGTCTCGGGTTTTTCTCCCTCTCTAATCGAAGTGCAGTCCTGCTTATTCTTACTCGGCTTTCTGCTGTGATTACATTGCCTTGTTAAGTTGTGTGGCTCTTGTCGAGGCGTCCCTGCCGGCTTCTACAGATTATTCCCCACTCCCCTCTCGGTTGCAATGTTAGATTCTTGTAGGCAGGTGGCGCATTCGCTCTGCCAGCCAGTCCACTGATCCGCTCCGCTTCCACACACAGTCAACTGCTCTGTCCGGGGACGAATCTGGGAAGATGGCGGCAGAGGATCGGTCCAGGTCGGACGCCGCTCGGAAGAAGCGCCGGGAGCAGCTGAGCCGATGGAACGGCTCGGAAACGGACCGGTCCGAAGCAGAGTCGCGGGATCGGCCCGTGGGAACAGGCCAGTCTCGGTACCGGGTCCGCTTCGCTCAGGGAGCCGTGTTCATGGCAGCTTGCTCGGCGGGCGATCGGGAGGAGGTCCTGGTTTTGCTTCAGCAGGGCGCTAGTATCAACCACACGAATGTGGACGGGCTAACAGCGTTACACCAGGTACAGAAACAATCGGAATTCAGTTACATTGGCTTGAAGTGGCTTATTGATTATATATACTCCTGTTACCTTTTTCTGTGATTTAATATTTCTTTGGCGTCGGTTGAACTTTCCCACTGCAAGTTTACAATCGGAATCGGTGTGACTTGATTTCTTAGTTTCAATTAAGTTGTCGAAGCAAAGAATGTAGTGAGATGACAGCGAAGTGTCTGGTCTTTTTCTTTCTTGTGCGGTTTTGCGAAGTTTGAATTAAGAGGTTTGTTGCAAGCAGTGCAGCGTTACAAATGATCTGTTTTTACGTTTAAACTTGAAATTTTTCCTGGTCATGGGAATGTAACTCAGTCACAGATTATTAATATTGGTTGCAGGGTCTTTGTTCACACTTATTATTAGAAGAGCAGCAAGAATGATCTATTAATGAAATAAAACACACTCTTGTGTTCATAATTATTGATATTGTTATTATTATTTGAACACAGTAAGCGGTTCCACGTAAATGAAATGCAATACTAGTTTGTTTTATTATTCTTTTTTTATTTAAGATTTGAACAAAAGCAACGATTCCCTATTAATGGAATAAAAGATTCGTTTGTATCACTGTTCTTAATTTAAAATCATTACTTGGTAAGATTTACAATCCGTATTATTGCTGAGATCATTCTGGGTTATTCTGAAGCGCTTACACAGCGATGCATTGGGTTAGTTTAGTTCAGCTCTGAGAAGCAGCTTGGAGCTGGACCGTGGGCGCCCTGTGCCCTCTTATTACATAATAGATTTATTACACAGCGTATGATTATTACATAATAGATTTATTACACAGCGTGTGTTTATTACATAATAGATTTATTACACAGCGTGTGTTTATTACATAATAGATTTATTACACAGCGTATGATTATTACATAATAGATTTATTACACAGCGTATGATTATTACATAATGATTATTACATAATAGATTTATTACACAGCGTATGATTATTACATAATAGATTTATTACACAGCGTGTGTTTATTACATAATAGATTTATTACACAGCGTGTGTTTCCCTATGTGTAAATGCTGTTGGGACTGAGCTCTGGCTCTCTCGGTCTGGTTCTGGCTCTCTGTCTTTGGCTGTGGCTCTGGTTCTGGTTCTGGCTCTTTGCCTTTGGCTCTCTGGCTGTGGTTCTGGTTCTCTGTCTGTGGCTCTGGTTCTGGTTCTGGCTCTGTCTTTGGCTCTCTTTGTGGGTCTCAGGCTCTGGCTCTGGGTGAGAGAAAGTTGCTTGTGTGTGGATTGGTGACCTTGTGGTTAGAGGTTGCACTGAGGTTGACTGTGTCTCTCACTTCATTATTATTGCTATACTGGATTTCTAAACTGGTATTTGAATGTAGTGCTTGTGATGGAGGGGTGTCCCTGCTGAGGTTTACGCTGGAAAGTAATCAGTTTGCGCTTTGTCCTTTCTCCCTTAGTGTTCTGTGCTGCAGGCCTTGTTGACAGACTGGCTTGTTTAAATCAGCCCCCCCCCCCCCCCCCCCATACACTTGTGAATCATGCTACTCTATGAGCAAAGCACACATGCTTCTGACACGACTTGCAGCAGTGAGTGGTTATTAAAGAATGTACGAGACGCTTGCTGAAGTGCACAGCCCAGAGATGGAAATAAGACTCCCTGACTTGCATCGTAGTTTGATCCATTTCTGGTTTTATCTCTGAGTCTAACAAGACCCACCTGAGCTTGTTACCTATATGTTGTGACTAACCCAGCTCATAGTAAGACCTGGACTGGGTGGAATGAGTCTTGATTCCACACCGGTGTTCCTTGCACACGCTCACACCGATAGCTGACCTTGTCTGTAAGAAGGGGATGATGTAGGCTGCATTGTCGTGAAGCCGCAGAGCTGCAGGTAGTCTCGTCGTTTCCTCAGTCCAGTGAAGTTTGAGGAATACGCAGTGCCTTGTTTACAAGACAGTGTCGGTTTTTGTTTTTCGGAATATAAATCTACGGAATTCCAGCTACGTGCCCGTGTTCCGGCATCTGGGAATCCTGCTGTGGCAGCTGCCGCTATGGATCCCTGAGGTAGTTGACATGGAAGGAATTCCCGTTGTGAATGCTTGGTATTCTCGATGCAAAACAAGTGGCATTGAAGATGGCACTGGTGTGAGGGAGAGGATTGTGCTGTCTGACAGAATATCTATACAAGGAGAGGAGAGGAGCGCAGGCAGGCAGGCAGGCTGACACTGTGCAGGACTGACTGCGACATCTTATCCTGAGCAGAGATGTCACTCCGTGGACAGAATGTGTTCTAAAGTGGGAAAAAAAACTGCAACACTAATTTTATGCTTAAAAGCAGTCCCTGAGTACAGTCTTGTGTTTTATTTGGTGTGATGTATAAGTAAAGTCATGTGTGTCCGGTGTCTCTCCCAGCATCGCAATCCTCTCGCCCCAAACTGCTCCAGATGACTTGTACTGCAAGAGACTCTCCACGCGGTGTGTTGCCTTGTAGTAGGAGAGTCACTGAGCTGCACGGGTTTTTATAAGTATCTTGCTGATCTGCACGGGTATTTATAAGAGACTCGCTGATCTGCACGGGTATTTATAAGAGATTCGCTGAGCTGCATGTGTATGATAAGAGACTCGCTGAGCTGCATGTTAATTTTCTCAGATTGACAGTATGATCAGTGGATCTCAGATTGACAGTATGATCAGGTGGATCTCAGATTGACAGTATGATCAGGCGGATCTCAGATTGACAGTATGATCAGGCGGATCTCAGATTGACAGTATGATCAGTGGATCTCAGATTGACAGTATGATCTGTCATACTGTTCCAGGACCGAGATTTGAGGAGTCGCAGGGTTCAGCAGGGCAGCACAGAGCTGCTGTTTTGTTTTGAAGATCTCCTGGTTTAGCTAGTCCTGTTGAGAAGATCCTCCTGCTGAGCTGAGCATGCTGGTGGCCTTCTGTCCTGTCCTGTGCCGTCTCTATGGGTGGGGGGGCACAAGGCAGCTGCAGGGCCCGAGAGACACCAGACTCGCTCTCCACTGCCACCACTGCTGAGCCAGGACCCTTTCTCGACATGACGATACTGCATCGCAGTTCAGTAGACGCGCACCAGTGTGCACATTTATTAAAACACCTCGACAGTGGTCATTTCAATCCTTTGTACACCGACCTGCATGAGAACCCTCTGGGTGTGAGAATTTCCGCTCAGTAATCAGCGATATAGAAACATTAGTCACTCAGGTGTGAAAGTGTTAGACCACTTTGTGCTTTAATTAAACTTCTTAAAAAGTAATTTTACAATTTGTGGTTTCTTTTCTCTTGCTATTTGAAATGAATTGCAAGTGGGTAAAGAAAAGGGCTTGTAACCAGCAGGTCCCCGGTTTAAATCCCAGCTCAGCCACTGACTCTCTGTGTGACCCTGAGCGAGTCACTTCACCTCCTTGTGCTGCGTCTTTGGGGTGAGACGTTGTTGTAAGTGACTCTGCAGCTGATGCATAGTTCACACACCCCAGTCTCGTATCTTGTAAAGCGCTTTGTGATGGTGGTCCCCGAGCGGTTCTTGAACGAAGCGTAGTTTCATTGTTGGTTTTCATGCACACTCTCTCCCCTACCTTGTTTCACTTTCGTCCTTCTTGATCTTTTAGCTGTGCATCACAGACAGTGTGTGCCTCGTGTCGTGACACCCCTAGTTTCAATTTGGGGGCGCAGCTGAGAGCACTGAGACTCTTTGCACTGTGAGACCCAGGCAGTGCCTCTGCAGAGGAGCCTGGCAGGTTGAGCAGCTCCCTGCCCCTCCCCTCCCCCCAGCGTGATTGGGAACCGCGCTCGCTGACGAGGATTTTGCCCCATGGCTGTTTTAAAGAGCAAGACAAAACAGTGGCAGCATTTCTTTTGGTTTCCAGACTTTTTTTTTTTTTTTTATCTGTCAGGCTCTTTTCTATATAGTTGTTTATCAGCATTGTGTGCAGCCTCATTTTATTCAAAACCACAGCGAGGCACAGAGGGGTTCATCGGCTTTTGGGCCAATGCTCCTTGTGCGGCTGTAACATTGGTCCTGTTTTCAGAGCTCCCCTTAGTGAAGTCTGCTGTTGAAATGATTAGGAGCCAGGAGTTTGAGCAGGGTTAGAATCTCACACTAGCCCTGCTGCTGCTGCTGCACCCAGTCCTGGGGTTCAGAGCTCCCCTCAATGAAGTCTAGTATTATTGATGTTGAAATGATCAGGGGTTTGAGCAGGGTTAGAGACACACACTAGCCCTGACAGGAAGAGTCTGATTGAAACAGGAAATGCTTGCCAACATAAAGGTCATGGATGAGTTTGACCTCCTCTCGGGGCACTTCCTGTATGGGATGCAGGGAGTTGTAAAACCTGGACTTTCTCAAACTGCTAGACCCTCGGATCCACGCCGGCACTTTGATATTCCTCCACTCCCTGCGTTTATAGCCTTTGAACAATGCAGCTCTGTGAAGAGTGAGTGAGGGTGTGTCTGTGTGTGTGTAAAGATGAGGGAACACAAAGCCAGTCTTTCAGGAACAGCAGCTTGAAACCTGGTTCCAGGAGAAGTTTGAGGTAACGCTGCTGTATCAAACCCCAAGTCTTTTTTTTCATAAGGTTTTCAGCTCCCTTATAGTGCGGTCGCAGTCCAGAGATTTCAAGGTTCATGAACCCAGCCCCTCAGCTCTAACCCCTAGACCACACTGCCTCCCTCCCAGTCCCTCAGCTCTAACCCCTAGACCAGACTGCCCCCCTCCCTCACAGTCGCTCAGCTCTAACCCCTAGAGCGTGCTGCCCCCCTCCCTCCCAGTCACTCGGCTCTAACCCCTAGACATGCTGCCTCCCTCCCTCCCAGTCTCTCAGCTCTAACCCCTAGACCAGACTGCCCCCCTCCCTCCCAGTCGCTCAGCTCTAACCCCTAGAGCACGCTGCCTCCCTCCCTCCCAGTCTCTCAGCTCTAACCCCTAGCCCACACTGCCTCCTCTTCTTCCCCTCTGGTTTGCCCCTGCTCCCTCAGTCCCCTCCCTGCCTCTCCTGCTGGTTGGGGAATGTCCTTGTATGGTTCTTGATCCTCCTCGCTGCTCCGAAACGATCCGGAATGTCTCAGAGAGAGAGAGAGAGAGCGGAGCGTTTGTGTGCCTGCTGGAATATGTAACGGCCCCCGTCGCCTAGCAACTCAAATTTAAATATACATTATTGTTATTTTCCGCGCTGCCTTTCCAAGTGGTGACCGAGAGTCGACCAGCAGCTGAAACAATATCCCCTTTGTGGGTGTGGAGGAGGGAGGATGGGGACAGTCTGAGGCTGTGTATCACAAACGCTGCGGGTCGGGACCGGGGTTCAAGGGTTTGGTGGTTGAGGTGCTGCAGGAAGCCGCGGCCCTCGATCGGACCCCCCTTGTCGGGGTGAAGGGTGCATTCAGAAAGGAACGTGCCGTGACAGGCAGGATGACCTCTTCCTGTTCCCAAACCTTTCTTTATCTGTCACGTCCACTCTGCGTTGAGATTGTCTCTGGTCTCAGGAAGATAAACTTAACAGTTGCGGCCAGGGCCAGGGCCAGGATCAAGGTCAGGGTCAGGACTACTTCAGCTGAAAATCAGATGTAACTTTTGATAAGACCCACATAATTTGAGACTGGGAGACCGGGTTCAGACCAGCTATAGAGCATGCTTGTTCTTCATTCATGAACTGCATTGAGCTGGGCTGACTGGCGGTCATTCTTTCCAGCTGAGAAACCCCCCCCCCCCCGCCTTCTGTTTGTTTTCTTTCCCATCTTCTTTCCTGCCGTGGAGGTTGACGATGCTTGGCCCGGGCCCAGCTCTCTCCTCCAGCTCTGCTGTGTTCAGTTCACATAAGAGGGGGGGCGGCTGCCCTGGGAATGAAGGGAATCTCTGATCCCTGACCCACTAGAAATAAATTCTGCGGCTCAAAGTTATTCGCGACCCCCAGCCTGCTGCCACTGAACCAGGAGTTGCTGCTTACCGCTGCCCCCTGGTGTGCGGAACAGGAATCGCCTGTTTGACTTCATAGAGATGTGTTAGTGTGTTCCCTGTGAAACTGGTTATTGGATTGTCCTGATTGAGGTCTCCACAGGTGAGCGTTGATGGGGCTGATTTACCCTTCAGAATGAATTGAGTGAGGAAACGGTTGCTTGGGTTTCTGTGGATTTATGTTCTCTGTAGAGGTAAGAGCAGCAGTCATGACAAACCCAAGCAGCTGGTTCTTCACTCGCTGTGCAACCAAGAGTGAATCAAGCTGCTCTGCAACAGAAATCTTATTTCTATCCCTGCACACGCAATCCCTCTCGCGCTCTGTAGAGGGCACACACACTCGCGCTTCCCCTCTCACATTGTCCCCCTTCTCCCTCTCTCTTTCCCTCTCTGTCCTCAGGCCTGTATTGATGAGAATCTGGAGATGGTGGAGTTTCTGGTGGAGCACGGAGCGAACGTGAACCAGCCCGACAATGAGGGCTGGACCCCCCTGCACGCTGCCGCGTCCTGCGGCTTCACAGAGATCGCGGGGTTCCTGATCAAGAAGGGGGCACGCGTGGCGGCGGTGAACAGCGAGGGCGAGCTGCCCCTGGACGTGGCGCAGGAGTCGGCCATGGAGAGGCTGCTGCAGGCTGAGATCAAGAAGCAAGGTGACCCTCCCACTTGCCCACTCCTCCTCCCTCTCTTGCCCACTCCACCCCCCTCTCACTTCCACTCAGGTGTGAATGGGGAGTCTCTCTCTTTCTCTAATTCTCCCTTTCTTTCCCTTTGACTCCTCCCTTTCTCTCCCTCTCTCTCTGTCCCCTGCCTTTCTCCCTTCCTCTCGCTCCAATCCCCCCCCCCCCCGATTGGTCATTGTTCACTTCCCTAGCTGCCACGTGACCAAATCGCAAAAATAGACACCAATGCTTTTCTTCGCATGGCTTCAGTGTCGCCCCAGTGTGACTGGTTTGTATCAAAACTACATGTTCTATTCGCGGTGTGGTGGCTCTTACTTCAGATTTGCTTGTCGCATCGTGCCTGCTGTGAAAAGGCATCATTAACTCCCTCTCTCTCAGGGGTGGATGTGGAGTCGGCTCGTCAGGAGGAGAAGAGGATGATGCTGCAGGATGCTCAGCAGCTTGTCAATCAGGGCAAGGTCACGGTGAGCCGGCACCCCAAAACCGGCGCCACTGACCTCCACGTCGCTGCAGCCAAGGGGTACCTCGAGGTCATCAAGTGAGTCGAGGGTCATGGGTCATGCCGATTTTCATTTTAGATAGGGAATGGAGGTGAGGCAGATGAGGGTGAGAGTGAGTAGTCAGTCGTGGCTCTGGGCCGGACCAGCCAACTTGCTGACCCTCTTTCCTATGATGAGCTACTTTTAATAGCCTGTGTGGGTGGGTGTGTGAGCCGAATGCATCGAGTTAAACATCTGAGGGGTGGGATTCACACAGGTTCAGGTGTGGAATTCCCATCGCAAGAGAAATGCTTTGGAATATTACAGAAAATTTACAAGCCTGTCAGTGACATCCATCCCTCGTCGCCATGGCTGGACAGTCAAAATCAGAGCTATTCTCTTTCTCTCTCTCATTCTCTCTCCCTCCCTCCTCCTCTGACAGGCTGCTGCTGAAGGCTGGGTTCGATGTGAATGTGAAGGATAATGATGGCTGGAGCTCCCTGCATGCTGCAGCGCACTGGGGCCAGGTGGAGGTGTGCCGGCTGCTGGGGGAGAGTCTTTGCGACATGCAGGCCGTCAACAAAGTGGTGAGGGGCGGGGCTGGGTTCTCTGACAGGGGACGGGCTGGGTGTGGCTGGGATCCTTTAAGACCCACCTTGACAACGTTTTGTTTTCAATCAGCTGGTAGGAACTGGATGAGTGCTGCTGGGCTGAATGCTCAGAGCTGAGCAGCACAAACCTGCTGTTCCTCTCAGTGCTGCTGCTGCTGTATCTCCTCCTGCAGTTCCTCACAGTGCTGCTGCTGCTGCATCTCCTCCTGCAGTTCCTCTCAGTGCTGCTGCTGCATCTCCTCCTGCAGTTCCTCTCAGTGCTGCTGCTGCATCTCCTCCTGCTGTTCCTCACAGTGCTGCTGCTGTATCTCCTCCTGCAGTTCCTCTCAGTGCTGCTGCTGTATCTCCTCCTGCTGTTCCTCACAGTGCTGCTGCTGTATCTCCTCCTGCAGTTCCTCTCAGTGCTGCTGCTGTATATCCTCCTGCAGTTCCTCTCAGTGCTGCTGCATCTCCTCCTGCAGTTCCTCACAGTGCTGCTGCTGCATCTCCTCCTGCAGTTCCTCACAGTGCTGCTGCTGTATCTCCTCCTGCAGTTCCTCTCAGTGCTGCTGCTGCATCTCCTCCTGCAGTTCCTCTCAGTGCTGCTGCTGCATCTCCTCCTGCAGTTCCTCACAGTGCTGCTGCTGCATCTCCTCCTGCAGTTCCTCTCAGTGCTGCTGCTGCATCTCCTCCTGCAGTTCCTCTCAGTGCTGCTGCTGCATCTCCTCCTGCAGTTCCTCACAGTGCTGCTGCTGCATCTCCTCCTGCAGTTCCTCACAGTGCTGCTGCTGCATCTCCTCCTGCAGTTCCTCTCAGTGCTGCTGCTGCATCTCCTCCTGCAGTTCCTCACAGTGCTGCTGCTGCATCTCCTCCTGCAGTTCCTCACAGTGCTGCTGCTGCATCTCCTCCTGCAGTTCCTCACAGTGCTGCTGCTGCATCTCCTCCTGCAGTTCCTCACAGTGCTGCTGCTGCATCTCCTCCTGCAGTTCCTCACAGTGCTGCTGCTGCATCTCCTCCTGCAGTTCCTCACAGTGCTGCTGCTGCATCTCCTCCTGCAGTTCCTCACAGTGCTGCTGCTGCATCTCCTCCTGCAGTTCCTCACAGTGCTGCTGCTGCATCTCCTCCTGCAGTTCCTCACAGTGCTGCTGCTGCATCTCCTCCTGCAGTTCCTCACAGTGCTGCTGCTGCATCTCCTCCTGCAGTTCCTCACAGTGCTGCTGCTGCATCTCCTCCTGCAGTTCCTCACAGTGCTGCTGCTGCATCTCCTCCTGCAGTTCCTCACAGTGCTGCTGCTGCATCTCCTCCTGCAGTTCCTCACAGTGCTGCTGCTGCATCTCCTCCTGCAGTTCCTCACAGTGCTGCTGCTGCATCTCCTCCTGCAGTTCCTCACAGTGCTGCTGCTGCATCTCCTCCTGCAGTTCCTCACAGTGCTGCTGCTGCATCTCCTCCTGCAGTTCCTCTCAGTGCTGCTGCTGCATCTCCTCCTGCTGTTCCTCACAGTGCTGCTGATCTCGTTTTCTCTCCTCCCTCCCACAGGGTCAGACTGCCTTCGACGTGGCCGATGAGAGCCTGGTGGAAATGCTGGAGGAGCTGCAGAAGAAACAGGCCCAGGTCTGTTTGTCTGTCTCCTTCTATGTGTCTATCTGTCTGTCCATCTGCCCTTCTCTGTGTGTGACTGTCTACGTGTGTGTCAGTGTGTTTGTCTGTCCGCTCGTCTGCGTGTGTGTGTTTCTATCTACCCATCTGTCTGACTGGTGTGTCCCTCTGTTTACCTCTCTCCCTCCCCCCTCTCTCTCGTTCCCTCTTTCTCAGTTGCGGATTGAGAAGGAGAAGCAGGCCAAGCTGCAGCCGGCCGTCATCGAGACGAGCCCGCAATCCCAGAGTGCCCTGGGCCGCACACGCAGGTATGCACGCCGACACCGCTGCCCCTGCATGCCTCCGTGTGTGCGTGCCTGTCTGTGTCAGCATGTTTACAGTGCTTGTGTGTGGGCGACATGCTCAGAGCAGTAAACACCATCTAGGTCAAATCACAGTTAACTTCTGTCGTAAAAAGTATTTCATATTTTGTGATTTATTAGCGTTTTTGTAAATTGGTTTTAAATGAAACACGCAGAGAGCGTAAGAATGACTCCTAGAAATTTTTCCATGCAAGTGGTGTAAACAAAGATACCAGACCGGTTTAGTGATGAAACGAAGACACCCCAGTGTGATCCATTCTTGAGACTAATAAGACACACCTGAGCTACACTGTGGCTAATCAAGCACATATTAAAACCTGGAATGGATCAAACTGCTACGCAATGGGAGTCTTATTCCCACCCTGGGACTGTTTGCAGTAAGGAGCTTTGAGAGTGCCGTGACCTGTGTGAATCTTGAGCTTGGTAACGGTTTGAAACGTCACTTGGTGGAGCTGCATGATGTACCGTTCAGAGTGAAAAAATGGCTGCTTGGGTTTCTCTGCGGAGGACAGCGATCCCCCTCAAACCCAAGCAGCTGCTGCTTCACTTGCTTCACTTTAAGTGGTAGATCAGCCCGATCGACACCAGCGACCCTGTCCTGTGGAGAGCTTGATCAGGATCATGCTATGGTTCAGGCTGCAGTCCTGTCTGGGAATCGGTGCATTGGTATGGGAGCTGGGAATTTCCTAATCTCATCCCTCAGCAAGATTTAGCATCTCGGATCAGATTAAGATTCAGAGCTAAGCCCTCTTTGTTAATGGTGAGGCAGACAAGCTTTCTTTAAACAGGTCCTTAGTGCAGGTCTCCAGTCTCCGGATACCCTTTCTGTCCAGGGATGGGAATAAGACTCCCATTTCATAGCAGTTTGATCCATTTCTGGTTTTACTGCGAGTGTAACACAAGCCTCTAGTAACCTCTGCCTTGTAGAGATTTGTATTGACCTTGTTTATAAACATCTCTCAAGACAGGTGCAGCCATAACCAGACATCAACATAATAATAATAATAATAATACAAGACTAAGTGAAAGCATTGTCTTGTCCTCGTGCATACAAAGCTACACAGATGAATACCTTCGTTACCTGCACACTGGGGTTAATCCAGCTGGTAGTAAAACCTAGAGTGGGTGAAACGGCTGTGCAACAGGGGTCTTCTTTCTGTCCGTGGCTGAGCCGGGCAGTCGATAAACATGCTGCATGCGTGCACCCCTGCTCTGGCACTTGGTATTGGGGGTTATTGTGTAAGTAGAGGGGCCTACGTCGCACTGACAGGTCGAGTTTAACCCCTGCAGTGCTGAAACCAGCCTCCTAATGATGCTCGGCTCAGACTAGAAAACCCATCGAGGGTAGCTTAGAGGTCAAGTGTGTGTGTGTGTGTGTGTGTGTGTGTCAGTGCGTGCATGGGTTTGTAGTTTTTTTTTCACTGTCGTGTGAGCTTGTAACAGATGCGCTAAAGGATTCAGACACTGTGGTTAAAAACACTTCCCCTTTTAAGCTTTTTTTCACTTCTATTTTTAAACTTGGTGTTTGATTTTCAAGACAGGTGATTACTGATGTGTCTGTTCACTGATTTGGTTAATTCATGATTCGGCTGCGTTGACGGTGAATTCACTATTTCGCTGTTTTCTATATTTTTGAATGTTTAAGTCATACAACAAAGTAAAGAGGGAAACACTGCGATTGCAGGGGTACAAAAGGTCCTCTCGTTTTTAATATTTTTTTTTAATTTAAGCTGCAAATTGAATAACATTTTTTAAATTGCGCTCGTTAAATCGAGGCTCCTGTGTTGGCTTGAGTTTCTCTTAAAGGGGAAGTGGAATTTCGCACTGATTGGCTGTGCTGTTTGCTGTGTGTGTGACACTGATTGGCTACTGCATGGTGTTTGCCCCGCCCCCTCTCCCTTCCCCGATGCCCCCCCCACAGGAGCTCTATTTCTCGTATGAGCAGCAAAGAGAAGATCTCTCTGCATGACAAGGAGAGGCGTGCCCTGGAGACACTCGAACCTGTGGCCTTCGAGGGAGTGGAGGAGGAGAAGAGAGCAGAGGGGGAGTCGAGCAGCTCCAGTTCAGAGGAGGAATCTGACACAGAGTCCGAGACAGAGTCAGGTGAGAGGGAAGAGGGAGAGGGGAGAGGGGGAGTCGAGCAGCTCCAGCTCAGAGGAGGAATCTGACACAGAGTCCGAGACAGAGTCAGGTGAGAGGGAAGAGGGAAGAGGGGAGAGGGGGAGTCGAGCAGCTCCGGCTCAGAGGAGGAATCTGACACAGAGTCCGAGACAGAGTCAGGTGAGTGGGAAGAGGGGAGAGGGGGAGGGGGAGAGAGAGAGAGAGAGAGAAAAAAGGGGGAAGGGGAGAAATGTTTGGCACCTGCCTGCCTTCTATTTCAGTTCAATGTACACGTCGGTTTGTTCTATATATCATTCATGTCTTTCTCTCTCTCTTGTGCAGAAAAAGTAAAAACTCGTGAAATGATCAATAACTTGAACAACAAACTGAACAGCTCTGCTATCGCCAGCATCACCGTGGCAACCAGTGGACTCAGCAAGAAGGTAGGTGGAGCCTAATGAGCTTGATTAATAATACGACTCCCATTGCAGTGCAAGGTGCACCAGTCCAGGTTTTACTATCAGCTTGATTAGCCACAGTGTGTGTAGGTAACAAGCTCAGGTGTGTCTTATTATTAAACTCGCAGTGAAACCAGGAATGGATCAAAGTGGTTAGCAGGGATGGTTTGATTTTTAAGTGACGCCCCCTACAGGCCACCCTGGAGAAGTGCAGCCAAAACTGAATGTATTCAAGAAGAGTAATCGATTCATTCATTAGATAAGCTGGAGTGACACTATCACACGCGTGTTTGCATTTCTCTTTTTGACTGAGTGTTTTTAAAGTCCTGCATAACTGTGCTCCCTGCCTCAAGGGCTCCAGCCCCCCCGGCAAGCCCCCTGCAGCCCCTCGCTCTGCCACGGGTGGGGCAGAAGAGGAGAGAAAGGACGGAGCAGCACCCCCTACCTCCTGGAGGGGGTCTCTACGTAAAACGGGCAGCTACGGGGCCCTGAACAGCACTGCCACCCCTGGGGGGCAGGAGGAGAGCAAGGACAGGGACAGCAGAGGGGGGGTCTCCCGGTCCGCGTCCAGCCCCCGGCTCACCGGCACAGAGACAGAGGCCAGGGTGAGGCTGGTACTGCACAGAGAGTGTGGATTGATCGAGTGTACTGTTCCTTGGGGGTATTGATGGAGTTGTTGATTGTGTTATTGTTATTGATTGTGTGGTGTTGATGGAGTTGTTGGTTGTGTGGTGTTGATGGAGTTGTTGATTGTGTTCTTGTTATTGATTGTGTGGTGTTGATGGAGTTGTTGGTTGTGTGATTGTTATTGATTGTGTGGTGTTGATGGAGTTGTTGGTTGTGTGATGTTGATGGAGTTGTTGATTGTGTGATTGTTATTGATTGTGTGATGTTGATGGAGTTGTTGGTTGTGTGATTGTTATTGATTGTGTGGTGTTGATGGAGTTGTTGGTTGTGTGGTGTTGATGGAGTTGTTGGTTGTGTTGCTTGTTATTGATTGTGTTGTTGATGGAGTTGTTGATGGTGTTGTTATTGATTGTGTGGTGTTGATGGAGTTGTTGGTTGTTGTGTTGTTGTTATTGATTGTGTGGTGTTGATGTTGTTGTTGTTATTGATTGTGTGGTGTTGATGGAGTTGTTGATTGTGTTCTTGTTATTGATTGTGTGGTGTTGATGGAGTTGTTGTTGTTGTTGGTTGTTGTGTTGATGTTGTTATTGATTGTGTGGTGTTGATGGAGTTGTTGGTTGTGTTGTTGTTGTTGGTTGTGTTGTTGTTATTGATTGTGTGGTGTTGATGGAGTTGTTGGTTGTGTGGTGTTGATGGAGTTGTTGATTGTGTGTGTTTGTTATTGATTGTGTGGTGTTGATGGAGTTGTTGGTTGTGTGGTTGTTGATTGAGTTGTGTGAGTTGTTGGTTGTGTTGTTGTGGAGTTGTTATTGGATTGTGTGGTGTTGATGGAGTTGTTGTTGGTTGTTGTTGATTGTGTTGTTGATGGAGTTGTTGATTGTGTGGTGTTGATTGTTGTTGATTGTGTGGTGTTGTGTTGTTGTTATTGATTGTGTGGTGTTGATGGAGTTGTTGTTGTTGTTATTGATTGTTGTTGATGGATTGTTATTGATTGTGTGGTGTTGATGGAGTTGTTGGTTGTGTGGTGTTGATGGAGTTGTTGATTGTGATGATTGTTATTGATTGTGTGGTGTTGATGGAGTTGTTGTTGTTGGTTGTGTGGTGTTGATGGAGTTGTTGTGTTGGATTGTTGTTGATTGTGTGGTGTTGATGGAGTTGTTGATTGTTGATTGTTATTGATTGGTGTTGATTGTTATTGATTGTGTGATGTTGATGGAGTTGTTGATTGTGTGGTGTTGATTGTGTGTTGTTGGTTGTGTGTGTTGATTGTTGTTGATTGTGTGGTGTTGATGGAGTTGTTGATTGTGTGGTGTTGATGGAGTTGTTGGTTGTGTGCTTGTTATTGATTGTGTGGTGTTGATGGAGTTGTTGATTGTGTGGTGTTGATGGAGTTGTTGATTGTGTTGATTGTGTGGTGTTTGTTGTTGATTGTGTGGTGTTGATGGAGTTGTTGGTTGTGTTGTTGTTGTTGTTGATGGTGTTGTTGATTGTGTGGTGTTGATGGAGTTGTTTGGTTGTTGATGGAGTTGTTGGTTGTGGAGTTGTTGATTGTGTGGTGTTGATGGATTGTTGTTGTTGATTGTGTGGTGTTGATGGAGTTGTTGGTTGTGTTGTTGATGGAGTTGTGTGTGTTGATTGAGTTGTTGGTTGTGTGAGTTGTTGGTTGTGTGGTGTTGATGTTGTTGGTTGTGTGTGTTGATGGAGTTGTTGATTGTGTGGTGTTGATGGAGTTGTTGATTGTGTGGTGTTGATGGAGTTGTTGGTTGTGTGGTGTTGATGGAGTTGTTGATTGTGTTCTTGTTATTGATTGTGTGATGTTGATGGAGTTGTTGGTTGTGTGGTGTTGATGGAGTTGTTGATTGTGTTCTTGTTATTGATTGTGTGATGTTGATGGAGTTGTTGATTGTGTTCTTGTTACTGCAGGATGGAGAGAGCAGGGAGCCCCGCCTGGCCCGGGTCCCCCCCACCCCTAGCCGACGTCTCTTCAGCATCCCGGACAGCAGCCAGGAGCCCCCCAGCAGGTAGGGAGGGAAGAGGGTTCCAAATCCCTTGGCAGCTTGAGTCTCTAATCCTGTCCATGTAATCTGTGATGTAATCATGCTTGTGAAGTTATTACTGTCATGTCTGCTTGCTTCGGAGCCCCAGAAGTACATTTCCTGGAATGGGAGCTGCTTCCTGTTCTCTCTCCTCTGCTTGTTTACTGTCTTTTGGACAAAAAGCAGAAACAAATGTTGGCGAGTGTGTAACTCCTTCCCTTCCCCATGCAGCAGCTCGTATCCACGGCAACCCGCGACGGGCGACAGCAGTGATGTCACGGGTGCGCTCGCCAGGAGCAGCTCCTACACGCGCCGCCTCAACAGCCAATCAGGGAGCGAGGTCACCAGCTCCGCCCCTGGCTTCCAGCGCAGGTCTGTCTGTCTTTCTGTGTCACTGTCTGTGTGTCTGTAGGTCTATCTCTCCGTCCGTAGGTCTGTCTGGGTTATATGCAGTGGTCCTGTCTGTGTCTATCACCTCCTTCCTCTCCCTTCTCACAGTACTAGTGTTAATATCAGCGTGTTTTTGAGGGGCCAGGAGAAATGGCTATCGCACTCCAAGAGTGAGCTGAGGAATGTCACTCCGTGGTGACAGGGAGGGTGTGGCAGCAGGGGATTGTGGGATACAGGAGGTCGGAGCAGGGAGAGGCTGGTTGAATCAGAGGGGCTGTGGAGAGGGGATCTTTAGAAATTGTGGAAGAAACTGAAGTTAAATGAAGAACGCTTCACAGAGGAGACGTTTCAGTGTCTTCAGAGTCCTTCTCACTTCTGATGGGAGGTTCAATTCAGTTGTTTTGAAACCAGTTCCCGGACCAGCACGTTGAGACCGGATCTAGTGTGTCAGGCTCGGTATGGATCAGCCTGGTGCTGCTCGGTATCAGACGGGTCTGCTCAGAACCGCAGAGGGGATTCTAGTCCATCTGTCATGGTACTGCAGGTAACGGCATCGAGACTTGTGCTCGGGGCGGGGGGGTGGGCCGAGTTTAGAGGTTAAAGGTTTTGCCACTTGTTAAACAATTAGAACCATTAATGATCGTCTTCTACTCGTTTAAGGGTTGTCAAAGATGTCAAGCATGGAGGTCAGCTGCAGCGTTTTTTACAGCACAGTTTGTACCCCCTCCCTTTGAAGGGTTAGGCTTAGAGTTTTAACCAAGACTGAAATGCGGTGTGTTTTCTCTTACACGCACTGGGAACATTGCTGAAAACCGGGGCTCTCCAGATTATATCTGTTCTCTTCTCTCTTCTTGACACTGGGAACGCTTATCTCTGCCTCCCACTCCTCTTTAAGGGGCTCACCGTCACCGAAGCGTCAGGAATCAACAGTAGGGGTGACGGTCTCGGTCTGGCTGGCTCACGGACTCTTTGTCTTTGCATCGTCTCTGCGTGTCACTCCCCTTCCTTACTGATACTGTGGCGGGTTTTTTGTTTGTTGTTTTTTCTGTCTTGCATGCTGTCACTGATGATGTCACTGCACAGGGAACTGTATTTGCAAGCCGTGAGTCAGAGCGTGGGTACCCAGCACATGCCCCTGCTCCTTCCCTATCGCCATGGCTACAGGAGGTACTGACCTGAGTCTCACCACTGAAGAGAGGCTCAGGCGTTGTTTTTCTGTCTGTTTGTGTGTGTATGTGTCTCTCACAGCGTGTCTGTCAGCATGTGAACATCCCACTTGGCTGGCACTGACACGATTGCCTGGTCCAGTCTATATTCAGTAACCCGCCCATACCGAAGATACACCCAGCAGTGTGCAGTGCCCCGAGAAATCTCTGCTCTGTTTGTTAATGAAGTCTCCGTGGTGTTTCAGCTCCTCCTTCGGACGCAAAGCAGAGGATTCTGGGACGACTTCCACATCCTCAGCCCTCAGCCGACTCAACGCCCTGACAGCGCAGAGGTAGGCGGCCCCCAGGGGCCAGAGAGGGCCAGGAAACTGAAATATTATCCCTTTAAACTCTCCATAGCGCTTTGTAGGTGTCGTGAATCTTTACAAATCTCATGAATCTTTACAGTCGTCGTGAATCTTTACAAACCTCATGAAACTTCCTGAATGCAGTGATAAACGTTTTGACTAGAAGTCTTTCTCTGTGTCTTCAGTGTAAATTCACCTGTATTTTTATAGGTTTCTTTGTGTTATTTCTGCAGTATTTCTAATGCCCCCCCCTCTCCCCCCCCCAGGCTTGCACGGCAGACGGAGGATAAAGACTCAGTTTCCACGACAACTCCGACTTCATCGTCGTCCAGCGCGACCGACAGCACCCAGAGCGAGGCCAAGGAGCGTCGCAGGTGAGACAGGAAGTGATGTCACAACCAGGCACCGCCAGGCCTGGGCAGCGCATCGGCGCTGTGTGTCTGGAGCCCGGCTCTGGTTCTGTTCTGTGTTTGATCAGGTTTTATTTTGTGTGTGACCCAGTCGAGTTGGGTTGTGTAGTGTCTGTGACCTGGTTCTGTTTATTTCGTGTGTGTCCCGGTTGTGTTCTGGTGCTGCTGTGTGTCTCACCCGGTCTGGTTCTGGTTCTGGGTGTTCCAGGTCGTACCTGACCCCAGTGCGAGACGAGGAGGCTGAGGCCCAGAGGAAGGCGCGATCCCGACATGCCCGGCAGTCCCGGAGATCCACGCAGGTACCGGTCCTGTTCTAGAGTAATCTCAGAGTCTCTCCCTGTGTTCTTGATCTACAGTAAACCCTGTGTGTTCCTGTTCTAGAGTAAACCCTGTGTGTCTCTTTGTGCTCCAGGGAGTCACTCTGATGGACCTGCAGGAGGCTGAGAAGACGATGAAGGGACAGCAGGAGGCGAGAGCGACCGAGGAGGAGAGGAAGAGAGAGGAGGAGGAGGAGAGAGCGGAGGCACTGAGCAAGCACCGAGCTAGCAGGACTGGAGAAGAGGGGGTGAGTGGAGGAGAGGGGAGGGGAAGGAGACAAGATGCACTGAGCAAACACTGAGCTAGCAGGACTGGAGAGGGGAGGGGAGGGCAGGGCAGGGCAGACACACTGGGCTAGCAGGACTGGGGAGGGGAGGGGAGTGCAAGGCAGGGCAGACACACTGGGCTAGCAGGATTGGAAAGGGGAGGGGAGGGCAGGGCAGACACACTGGGCTAGCAGGACTGGAGAGGGGAGGGGAGTGCAGGGCAGGGCAGAGCAGACACACTGCTAGCATGACTGGAGATGGGAGGGGAGTGCAGGGCAGGGCAGAGCAGACACACTGCTAGCATGACTGGAGAGGGGAGGGCAGGGCAGGGCAGACGCAATGGGCTAGCAGGACTGGAGATGGGAGGGGAAGGCAGGGGAGGGCAGGGGAGGGCAGACACACTGGGCTAGCAGAACAGGGGGGGAGAGAGGAGAGAATACCTTGTCAGTACCAGTCTTGGGTTTACTGCGTGGTAATGTCATTGTCAGGAGGTCAGCTGGAGGTCACGCATTGCGAACCTGCAGAAGTCGGACCTGCTGGGCCTCACGACCCCAGCTGACCCCAGCCGACCTGCCAGAGCCGAGGAGAGCAAAGGTACCCAAGACACGCTCACGCTTGCACGCACAAACTCGCACACTCACACTCACTCAGCTCACACACCCACCCTCACACTCACTCAGCCCACACACTCACACTCACTCAGCTCACACACCCACCCACACACTCGCACACTCACACTCACTCAGCTCACCCACCCACCCGCACACTCGCACACTCACACTCACTCAGCTCACCCACCCACCCGCACACTCGCACACTCACACTCACTCAGCTCACACTCACCCAACCACACACTCACACTCACTCAGCTCACCCACTCCCCAACGCTGTTGAGCCAGGCTATTTAAAACTGCAAATTAAAATGATCCACGAGTGGGGAAGTTTTTTTTATTTAAATACAGCGTTGATTATACGGTGCTTTATGCATGGTTAATTCAGGGAAAGTTAAGGTTTAGCTAAAGTTATTTTATTTTGTATTTTAGTCAGATGTTTTGTTGTGTCCCGCAGCCCCACCCCCACCCCCACCTCCGTTTATAATGCTCTTCAGTTCTAACACTTGGACTGTGTGTCCCCCGAGACCTGCGTTGTAGCGAGGGAGCAGTGTGTGTGTGTGTGTGTGTGTGTGTGTGTGTGTGTGTGTGTGTGTATAATACACACACACACACACACACACACACACTGTACTCTCTCCCTGTCTCAGAGCCTCAGCAGAGCACCTCAGAGGAGAAGGATGACAAGCTGGGGCCGGGAGTGAGAGACCGACGCAGACCACGAGGAAAGAGAAGAGGAGAGGGACTGAACAACATGGTGAGGACAGGGAGGACTGGACTGAAAACGGGGGGGAGAGGGGGGGACTGGACTGAACACGGGGAGGAGAGAGGGGGACTGGACTGAACACGGGGAGGAGAGGGGGGGACTGGACTGAACACGGAGAGTAGAAGGTGGGGAGAGGGGAGATACAGGGAGTGGGATCATCGACCTCTGATTATACACCTGTCATGTGAGTTATGCGCCTCATTGCGCCCCCTTGTGCCTAACAGATTGATGACGAGGAGGACACCGGAGAGGAAGAGGGAGGGGGCCGGTCCGAGCAGGTAAGCAGGAGCCGAGTGCGAGTGACTGTGAGTGTGTTTGTGTCAGTGTGGGGGGGGGGGGTTAAAACCTGTGACATACATACCTCTTTCTTAGGGGTCAGAAAAACAGCAAACAGTACAAAATGAACAAAATAAACCGCACATGCACGCACACCTCTCTCTCACCGACACAGGTTCACACGCACACACTAAACCAAAATGCTGGCTGCGCTGCCTCCTGTGGACAGCCCCTGAACTGCAGGGTTTAGTTTTGGGTCCTGTTTGTATTAATGAGATTTGGAATGTCGCAAGCAGGCGTCTCCCAGCCTAGATTGACACTGTACTGGAAGGGAGGGAGGGAGGGAGGGAGGAGTCTAGAATAAGCATTAAGCCTGTGGCTGGCCCTGTATCCCGCGGTGCTCTGAATCTGTGAGGTTGTGTTTCTGTCGGCAGTGGGTTTGAGGAGCTCAGTGGTTAGATAAAGAAAGCGCTGGGCTGCAGTGTGGAAGGCAGTGGGTTTGAGGAGCTCAGTGGTTAGAGAGCTGGGCTGCAGTGTGGAAGGCAGTGGGTTTGAGCAGCTCAGTGGTTAGATAAAGAAAGCGGTGGGCTGCAGTGTGGAAGGCAGTGGGTTTGAGGAGCTCAGTGGTTAGATAAAGAAAGCGCTGGGCTGCAGTGTGGAAGGCAGTGGGTTTGAGGAGCTCAGTGGTTAGATAAAGAAAGCGCTGGGCTGCAGTGTGGAAGGCAGTGGGTTTGAGGAGCTCAGTGGTTAGATAAAGCAAGCGCTGGGCTGCAGTGTGGAAGGCAGTGGGTTTGAGGAGCTCAGTGGTTAGATAAAGCAAGCGCTGGGCTGCAGTGTGGAAGGCAGTGGGTTTGAGGAGGCAATAGTTACAGAAAGCTCTGTAGATTTCTTTTAAAACTTGATTTCTGACATCATTTTATTTTTAAATCTAAGGAAACCCAGGAAGGGAAACAGGAAAACCTGACGCCCAGATTCTGTACTTCCTCTCCCCTTCTCAGCTGTAGGGAGCAGGGGGGGAGAGGGGAGGGGGTCAGGTAATCGGATTAGCCAACCTTCCTGGGCTTCACTCAGCAGAGGGGGGTCCAGGGGGGCAGTCTGCTTCCTAGCCGGGGGGGGGTGATCTCTGTATTTCTGTCCCTTGAACACAGCAGCACAGACTCTTGGCGCTGACCTTGCCATGGTTACTGATCTGAAGCTGGGCTGACCCATGCTCGCTTTCCTGTTTTCAAACAGGATGTCCTCTATTTGAGCTTTTCCGATGGGAGTGGAACTTTATTCTGTCACTTGTGAAGGAATTTCGTTTTATTATTATTCTTGTGAATGCAGTGAAGAAGGCACTACTGCTAGCTGAAACGTTTGTCTGCTTGACTTGTGGTTTTGTGTCGTGCTGGAAGTTGCCGCTGTCCCTGTGAGCGTGGTTTGGTTGGGTATGTGCTGTACGCAATCTCTTGTAAGGAATACTAGCTGATAGAATTGCTCAAAGCTCTGTAGTTGTGTAGTTTGTATATAAGTTGTGTGTGTTTTTTTTGTTTTTTTTATATTTCCGTAAGTACACGCTCATTGAGACTCATGGAGTAAGAAGCACTGACACACACACAGCCTCACACACACTGACACACACACACACACACTGAGAGGCAGTGAGACACACAGAGACACACAGGGTTGCGTGCTGCTCTGCAGTCTCGCTGGTGCCTGTGTGTTTGTAGTTGATGGTCACATGTTGCGTACCGGTGAGGGCTGGGCAGGTCACATGATCACTAACCTGTCTGTGTCTCTCTCTCTCTCTCTCTCTTGTTTGTATTTCAGGCTGACAGGCTCAGCAGGTAAGCCCCCTCTGTTTGTTCTGTCTGTGACTCACAGCTGAAGGCAGCTCAGTGAATGAAGCAGTAGAGTCAGACCTGCTAGAAGTGTATTCCATCGACATGAGATACACCTTCCAGCTCACTGCACTGCAGCAGGGCTGGAAAGAAGACTCCCGTTGCACAGCAGTCTGATCCATTCCTGGTTTCACTAGGAGTTTATTAAGACACAGCTGAGCTTGTTCACTATACACTGGCTGATCAAGCTGGTAGTAAAACCTGGAATGGGTGACACTGCTGTGCAACAGGAGTCTTATTCCCATCCCTGCTGTGATCCCAGAGTGTGTGATGTGAATAAATAAATATATATACCTTGGAAACAAATCTCAATTGTGGATTTATGAGCACAGCCCTGTTCTGCTAGCTAGTTCTGAAGATTTGTAAATCATTCAGCTGGAAATGTTCTTGTAAATTTCACACTGCGAGGAAGGCATCTGTAATGCCTGAATTACTGACACACCATTGGGTTGAATTTCCTCAGGGGTGAGCTGATGGCCAATGACAGGATTGCTAGCCGTGGCTCCTCCCTCTACTCTCGCTCTAGCTCCGCCTATTCTCGCTCTGACCCCTCCGAGATGGACAGGAAGGACTACAAGAAGGTGGGTGGAGTCAGAGTCTCAGCAGCATTGTGGCAAATAAAACCACACCTGTCAGAACCAGCCAGCTGCTTCCCCTAATTCCACTCCCCCCTCTCCCCCTCCCCTTCCAGCTCTATGAGGAGATGAGCAGGGAGAATGCCCGGCTACAGTCCCAGTTCCAGGACTCCCAGAAAAAGATCATCCAGACCAAAGGGGAACTGGACAAGGCCAGCCAGGTAACTGTGACTGTGCATCTCCTGTGTCTCTGTGTGTCTCTCTGTGTCTCTGCTATATCTCTGTGCGTCTCTGTCTCTGTGTGTCTATGTGTGTCTTTCTCTCTATATCTCTGTCTGTACGTATCTCTGTTTCTCTGTGTGTGACTGTGTATCTCTCTGTCTCTATATGTCTCTGTTTGTTTAATTCTGCCAATTCTCCCCACAGATGCAGGAGCGCTTTGCAGACCGCTCTGTGCTGCTGGAGATGGAGAAGAAGGTGAGAGGAATTCTCCTCCTGGGGTCTGTGTGTGCCGGTGTCTTCATTAAATCAGATCAGCTGGATTCAAGTTCATCCCACATGCCCAGTGTGATTGAGCCCTGGCGAGTGTGGTGCCCAGTGCGATTGAGCCCGGGCGAGTGTGGTGCCCAGTGTGATTGAGCCCGGGCGAGTGTGCTGACCAGGGAAGACGATTTGGGGTTATGAATGCTTGTCTGGTTCGTGGGAGCTGATTCATCACACAAATGTGTCACGTCACTCCCTCACACGCTCACTCATTTCCTCCCTCACCATCTCACTCTTTCACCCAGCAGGAGCGCCGATCCCTGGAGAGGAGAGTCTTAGAGCTGGATGAAGAGATGGAGGTGAGAGGCTGGTTGCTGTAGAGTTTACACGTATTATATAATATATAGCAGACCCTGCGATCCAGCCCTCTGAAATGTCTTTATAATATACAGCACTAGACCCTGATACTGATGAGATGCAGCCCTCTGAAATGTCTTTATAATATATAGCACTAGACCCTGATACTGATGTGATAGTCATCTGACAGCACATTAAGATTAGCTTCATAGTTTCATTATCCTCTCCCCACCCCTCCTCTCCCCCTCTCTGCAGGTCTTATCGAATCTGAAGGCTGACAACCAGCGCTTGAAAGATGAGAATGGAGCTCTGATCCGCGTAATCAGCAAGCTGTCCAAATAGCGCCACCCGGTGGAGACTTGTGGCAGGACGAGAGGGAGAGAGAGACTGTCCGCCTATTCTGTCCATCTGTGTCGGCCGCCATGTGTTCCAGTGCCAAAGAGAGAAGGAAGAGGAGGAAGGAGGGAAAGAAAGAAATAAGAAACAAGTCAACCAGCTGACATTTAACACACTGACACACATACAAACACACACACACACTGACACACACTTGCCAAAATACACACGCTGACACACACTTGCCAAAATATGCACGCTGACACACACTTGCCAAAACGCACCCACACACTGACACACAGGTGCACGGACACATAGACACTCGTCAAAACGCAAGCACACACTGACTCACTCACGTGCATGGACACAGACGCACAGTGACACACAAAACACACACTCGCCAAAACACAAACACTGACACACACACACATACTCATACACGTGCTCAAACGTGCCAGTCCATTCTTGCTTGAATTTGATTAAAGTATATATGGGTGTTTGTCCCAAAAAATGTATTTCCAATCCCATATAAAGGTTTCCCACAGTAAAAGCACAGCACAGTGTAATAAACCATACTGAAAGCATAGGGAAGCACAGAGAGGCATGGTAAAGCATAGGGAAGCATTTCAAAGCACAGAGAGGCATGGTAAAGCATAGGGAAGCATTACAAAGCACAGAGAGGCATGGTAAAGCATAGGGAAGCACAGAGAGGCATGTTAAAGCATAGGGAAGCATTTCAAAGCACAGAGAGGCATGGTAAAGCATATGGAAGCATTACAAAGGACAGAGAGGCATGGTAAAGCATAGGGAAGCACAGAGAGGCATGGTAAAGCATAGGGAAGCATTTCAAAGCACAGAGAGATATGGTAAAGCATAGGGAAGCATTGCAAAGCACAGAGACCATATTAAAAAAACATGGCAAACCAGGGTAAGCTATGGCAAATGCGCTGTGTAATCATTATTAATTAATCATTTAGCAGACGCTTTTATCCAAAAGCGACTTAGAGACTAGGGGTTGAACTACGCATCAACAACTGCTACAGTCATTTCCAGCAGATTGTATTGCGTCGCCTCTGAAAGAGAGAGCACAAGGAGGTGAAGTGACCTGCATACAAATTTAGCGTGGCAAACCTTTGTAAGGGATTTAATTAATGTAGCTCAGGCCAGCCATCCTTTCCACAGAGGCTGTGTGCTCACAGCAGAGCTAACCTCTGCTTTGAAATCCGTTTCTGTCACTGTGCTGAGAATCTGCACATGCTGCTGAATGTTATCTCAGGAGGTGCCAGAGATGGCGCTCCAGGGGAACTGCGGCATACCAGCAAGAGAACAGCGGGACCAGTGATCTCACTGCTGTGCTGATGGGTAAGAGAATGGATTTCCAAGCCTTGGTTTGCTCGCTGTGAAGAGCAGCTGGAATGAATGTCCTGGATTGAGGTGGTTTTGAGAGAGAGCCCATATGGAATTGGTTCAGCGTTGTTGTTTTGCATTGATTTCATTTCTCGAACAGCCCTCTTATCTGCCCAGTGGTTCAGTGTCGGTGCGCGTCCGTCACAGGCAGCATTCCTCCTCCACGTTCCCTCCAGTTCTCATGGTGCTTCCACTGTGTTGCGTGAATTATGACTCCCTCACTGTGTTTATGCATTCCCTTTTAATGAATGAAAAAGGGTTTTTTTTTAAAACCATCACCAAATATAACATATACTGTGCTTCAGACCTATTTTTTTTCTTTTTCTTTGTTTTTCTGTAGCTGTTTGAATGCCCCTTGGCTTCAGTCTCCACCTTTCACAAGCTTTGAACTCGCCCCTGTGCAGACAGACAGACAGCCAGACAGGCAGTACAGTCAATTGGTATAGTCAATACAGACAGACGGGGGTTCGCTTTATCGATGAATCGTGACACCAAAGCACAGCAGCTTGGCTCGCCGTGCTTCAGCAGATGGTGCTGGAGGATCCTGGAGCTTATTAATGTCCTGCCCAGGCCTCCTTCACAGCCACTCAACTCACCCCTGTGCTTTGTGACAGACAGGCTCTGCTGCTCTCCCGTCACTCCTCCCCTGAGCTCACTCGCGGTTCAGGGCTTGGAGCACGCTGTGAAACTGTCCACACAGCCAGGCTGCGCCTCCAGCCTCTCCTCCGCAGTGGAGCTCAGTGGTGACCCTGTGCTTGTAACCCTGTGTTCTTCCGTACAGACCGGCTGCCCATGCCACTCACTGGGAGAAGCACACGCCACAGATCCTGAAGCCGGACCCGGCGTCGACCTTGTACAATCTCCACTAGACACCGTGACACTGCGATCAGAAATCAGTACAAGACCATCCTTACAATAAGATGCAGGTCGACCTTCTATTGAAGAGAGTTCTACTGATAGGATAAAACCTTTTCATTTGTTAGATTATTACATTCAGGCCAGTGCGATACTAGAATGATGGCACCTGGTGCTACAACAGGCCACATTGAGCCGGATGTTGGAAGCAGGTTGTTAGGTGGATGTGGTTGCCGTGGAGACTGAAGGACGCGTTTATTTATTTTTTTCTCTTAGGCAGTTCCAACTGTAGCGTGGCACCTGCACAGGGCACAGAGGTGAAAGGTCATTGCACGATATTGCACCGCATTTAATCGTTTTTGTAACGGTTTTGTTTGGCTAAAAGTGTTTTTGTTTCCTTGAACACAGGAGGGGATGCAGTGAATGAATATATAAGTATATATTGTAATATTAATAACCATATTAAAAAAAAAAAAAAAAAAAAAAGACAACGTTTCATGTTTCATAATATTTTTCACATTTTCTAATATATTAAAGTTGACGGCACCTGAACAGCACATGATCCCTAAATAAAATCTGCGTTTGTTTCATAATTCCTGTTTCTTTGTCGTTGTGTGTGAAATACAGCTCTGGACGAAAGTGTTGCATCACCCGGTAGAATGAACTCCTTTCCTTCGTAAACCTGCTGAATAATGTTACGCCAACATATTTTTTATTTATAAATAATGCCATAATCCTAAAATTCTAGGTTATACACCCTTTGGCTGGAGCTATATATTTAGAAGCATATTTACAAACATACATTAAAATATTCAAATGTCAAAACATTTTAAAAGGATGCTGAAAGTATGTGGGAGTTTTTAAGGGGATGCATTGCTCTCCGCACCCAGAGCCGTGTTACTTTCACTCGGGAGGATAAACGACCCTTCGGGGCTCGTCCGCGTTACTCAGCCTGGTCCTCCACTACATATATTTCAAATGGTAGATGTCAACACTGGACCTCACTAATCACTGTACCCGTGTATGTGAGTCCAATGTTCGCTGTCTCGCCGGTGGGTCTGTGAGAGAGTTACAGGGAGGAGAGGATGAACGTACGGACTCCTCGCTTCTGTCTCCAGCACTGTGTGAAATACACACACACACACACACCTCTGTGTGTAAGGGAAGACCTTGACTAATGGACATGGGTGTATGGAATTCCTTCCTCTCTTCCTTGACGTTTTTCCAGCAGCTCTGTCTGGCAGATGTGAAACTGTAAAAACAGTTGGGACACACACACACACACACACACACACACACACACACACACACACACACACACACACACACACACACACTGACACACACACGCTAGGACGATTTCGCTTCTAGCGTGCACGAAGACTTTGCATACACGTGTAACCCAAAATATACTGCAGTGGAATATAACTGTGATATGACTGTATGAGCGCCACAAAACAAACCAGTGGAACAGAACCGAAGAACTGAACAGACCCCTGAGACCAACATTTACAAGATTACAATTCTATTTAGCGTTTTATGAAGCTGTGCAGCGTCAGCATTTCATAACTACACACAGCCAGCACACCTATCGTTATTTGGTAAGCTCTTACACTCTCTGAACAGCCTCCCTCTGCTCTGTGCTGGTAATGGAGCAGAGAAAGAGAAGGGGAGGCTCTTAGACTCTCTGAACTGCCTCCCTCTGCTCTGTGCTGTTAATGGAGCAGGGAAAGAGAAGGGGAGGCTGTTATACTCGCTGAACAGCCTCCCTCTGCTCTAATCCACAAAAAAAATCTAGTGGGCTTAACTTGAAAATACCAATAAAAAGTTTTAGTTTGCCAGCAGTGCGCTAATAAAAACGGTTGAAATGAGAAGTGTTTAGAATGAAAGGACTGGGGGGGGGGGGGGGGGGGGGGTCTGTGTATATTTTAAGAAGGAGAGCATAGTTACAGTTAAGGTTCTCTCTGATTTGTGTTCACCTGGCTAGCTCACTGTGCCTTTATTGTAAATACTGTGTCTGAGCACCTAATAAGGCTGCTCAGTTTGCCTGAGCCGTAAATATCCTCAGACACACACTCCCAAACTCCCACACAAAGACAGAGCTGACCTTATAAGGGCAAACCCAGGAAGTGTGGAGAAGCTCTGATTTTTTTCCCAGGCCTCCAGCCATGGGAAACCAGGACTGCAGCCAGACGCAGCACTGAGCGGCCCGTGGCTGACACCTAGTGGGGACGAGCGGGTACTGCAGGCCTCTTTACAGTTCTTGTTTTCCGGACACAAGAAAAACTACGAATGAGAGACCGTTCGGCCAATCAGAGCTCGTCCTGAGAAGGCCATTCGGCCAATCAGAGCTCGTCCGGTTCCTAGCAGCTGAGTGATCTCAGAACTTTGTCAACGATCCCAGTGATTCTGCCTCAACAAGGTACCCATTCCGTCCCCTCGCTACTCTGTGTGTGAAGAAGTGTCTCCTTCCCTCTGTCCTAAGTCTGTCTCCGCTCCATTTCCACACCGTGAGTCCTCAGGCCCCAGTTTCTGTGCTGCGCTTGAAGTATTGGTTTGTATTGAACTATTTCAACTCCTCTTCAGATTTCAAAGACTTCATGAGTTCTTTCAGCCTGTCTCCTAGCTCGGCCCTTCCAGCCCTGCAGGGCTTTCTCTGGGGTCACAAGGTCCCTGAACCAATACTTCAAGTGCAGTGTGCTGTATTGTAAATGCCACTATAGCAAAGTGTAATCAAGCACAGTGAAGGCATGGGAAAGCATAAGCAAGCATTGTAAAACTCCCTCTCTCTCCCTCCCTCCCTCTGTAAGCCTCACTGTGTCTCAACCCTTATCTCCTCTGTTAAAGTTAATGATCAGGCAGCAGTATCTGACCAAACTGAGCTCACAGGAACCAGCCTGTCAGAACTCTCCCGCACCCCCTCCTCCTTGCAAACATTCCACCGATGAAAGCATTCCCAAAATGTTTGATTTGGTTTCATTTTACCTCTCCCCCTCCCCACTTTACCTTTCTTTATCCTCCCTCCTCCCCTCCATCAATCCTCCTCCCTCACTCCTCCTCCCACTCCCCTCCCCTCCTCTCCTACCTCTCTCGTTCTCTCTCTCCATCCAGCTGTTACAGACAGACAGACAGAGGAGACTGGAATCCAGGAGCTGGGAGACAGACAGACGGAGAGACAGACAGACAGACAGGTGAGCAGTACTCTTTACAGTCAGAGCCTCATTGTTTGCAATGGTGAAGATGTGGAGGGAGGAGGGGTAGGATGACCATAGAGCAGCAAAATGATTTGCCGGATTATTGCAAAGTGAGTTCCCTGCCTTTTTGGGAGAGTGTTGCTGCTTCAGTTTTCTTGCTGCGTTCTGTCCCTGCAGATGTGCTCCGGAACGTTCTAGACAGCACCTCTGGAATTCTGCTCCCAGATGTGGCGTGGCAGGGGACCACAGCGGGGTGCCTGTAGCTGTTAGGCACGGGTTCAAGCTTTGTTTTAAAGTGTGTTTTCAAGCACATTCTTGAAGCATGCGGCTAAGCGACCAACATCTTTTGCTGTTATAACTCTTACAGTAAATATCTCAGGAGGTCAGTAGTTGGTCCCCACAGTAAAACCACAGCACTGTGTAACACAGCACAGCGAAGCATAGCGAGAGGTATGGTAAAGATGCACTGTCTGTCTATATTTCTGTCTGTCTGCCTGCCAGTCTCTCTGTCTGTCTGTCTGTAATGCTTTGCTTCAATGTGCTTCCATGGTAAAGCACATTAAAAAAAATAAAATAAAATGCACAGCATAACCATCGGAAAAGGGATGGGAAACCTGCTAAATTACCGTGGAAATGTATTGTGGTAACCCCCCCCCCTCTCCCTGTCACACAGCCCCCTCCCCAGTATATCCTCCATAGTGTTTCTCCAGGATGTCGAGCGGAGGTTCTGGTTCTGTCCCTGGGCCTGGCTCGTCTCGCGCACCTCGTGGCCCGGTTCCCCCCGGCTCGGAGCAGGTGGCGTTCCTAGAGGAGTGGAAAGCGAAGCGGGAGCGCCTGAGACTGCGATCCAGCGGGAACGGAACAGGACTGCCATGCCCCAGCCAGCCTGCAGGGGGAGAAGGCGCCGGGGCAGCCCCCAGTAAGAACCCAGCAGCCAGGCCAGCGACGCAGACATGCCAGCCTCCCCCCAGCATCGCTCCCAGAGCAGGCATAGCCACGACCCCTGCAAGAGAGGAGTCGGCCAAGGAGGAGCGCATTCACAAAGAGGGGGCGGGGTTGGCTAGCCCCTCCCCTCGCGGAAAGGAACAGAAGGGCGGGGCCTCCGCCCATCGCAAGAATAAGACGCAGGTGGAGAAGAGGAAGCTGAGGGAGAAGAGAAGATCTACCGGGGTGGTGAACCTGCCCCTGGCCACTGAGGTAACACTGAGGAGAGGGGCCCAGGGGTAATACAGGGGGCCAGGTCGATGAACAGGGGGCCAGGGGTAATACGGAGGGCCAGGGGTAATACAGGGACCAGGGGGGTGAACAGGGGGCCAGGGGTAATACAGGGGGCCAGGGGTAATACAGGGGCCAGGGGGATGAACAGGGGGCTAGGGGTTTATAGTAGTACTGGATATGTTGTTATTGATTGTAAAGCGTTATGGGATTTTAAATGAATTGTGCTGTACAGGGCTGTCTCTTTTTCTGACATGAAAATATTCTGTGTCTCAGCGAAGCTGACCTTGTGCAGGGAGATACACTTCACTGCCAACGTGTCTGCCAGACAGCGAGGCAACCAAACCTTCAGGAGGAGTCTTTCACAGAGCACAATTCAGAATAACGGGCACAGCACGGCGGCACTGGGCTCCCGGCCTCTGCAGCTCTCCTTCGCTCTCCTCCTGTTCTCTTCCAGCTCACGGTCTCTTTCTGCTTTTCTCTCTTTCTCAGAGCCCTGATGAAGGAGAGGGGGGCGCTGCCAGCGAGAAGCAGGGACATCCAGACCTCCCGAAATCGAACCTTGCGGTGAGTGACTGTGGCCACTGCACTGCAGCTAGACTGCGCTGTAGTTAGGAATCTGATACTATAGACTATAGAACTGTTACGCACCCCAGTCTCTCTGCTCCTGCACGGTGTCTGATACTTAAGGGGTAATGGTATTGCTGGTGTGTTACAAGGTGCTAATGTTACTCTAGCGTCAATAACTGGTCAAGTTCCATTATGACTGAGAAACATGCCACGGCAGTGCCGTTATCGCAATTATACCTCAGCTTTATATAAATTGAATTACTTCTGTTTGTCTGAAATGATCGTTGTAGTCACTGAGAGAGGTAACTTTTTTTTTTAACACAAGACTTCTATCCAGTGTCTCTCTCTCTCTCTCTCTCTCTCTCTCTCTCTCTCTCTCTCTCTCTCTCTCTCTCTCTCACTCTCTCTCTCTCTCACTCACTCAATGGTGCCTCACTGAAGTGGCTGAAATGAAAATGATTGTTTTTTTTTTCTTACAAATGACCAGCAATGGGATTAGTGGTGTGTTTCTGTGCAGTTTAATAAGAGCCGTGGATGTATAGTTCATGTGTAGATGTATAGTTCATGTGTAGATGTGTAGTTCATGTGTAGATGTGTAGTTCATGTGTAGATGTGTAGTTCATGTGTAGATGTGTAGTTCATGTGTAGATGTGTAGTTCATGTGTAGATGTGTAGTTCATGTGTAGATGTGTAGTTCATGTGTAGATGTGTAGTTCATGTGTAGTTCATGTGTAGATGTGTAGTTCATGTGTAGATGTGTAGTTCATGTGTAGATGTGTAGTTCATGTGTAGATGTGTAGTTCATGTGTAGATCTGTAGTTCATGTGTAGATGTGTAGTTCATGTGTAGATGTGTAGTTCATGTGTAGATGTGTAGTTCATGTGTAGATGTGTAGTTCATGTGTAGATGTGTAGTTCATGTGTAGATGTGTAGTTCATGTGTAGATGTGTAGTTCATGTGTAGATGTGTAGTTCATGTGTAGATGTGTAGTTCATGTGTAGATGTGTAGTTCATGTGTAGATGTGTAGTTCATGTGTAGATGTGTAGTTCATGTGTAGATGTGTAGTTCATGTGTAGATGTGTAGTTCATGTGTAGATCTGTAGTTCATGTGTAGATGTGTAGTTCATGTGTAGATCTGTAGTTCATGTGTAGATGTGTAGTTCATGTGTAGATCTGTAGTTCATGTGTAGATGTGTTCATGTGTAGATGTAGTTCATGTGTAGATCTGTAGTTCATGTGTAGATGTGTAGTTCATGTGTAGATCTGTAGTTCATGTGAAGATGGATAGTTCATGTGTAGATGTATAGTTCATGTGTAGATGTATAGTTCATGTGTAGACCACTGGAACCAGCAGCTTGACCATTTCTCCCATTTTCAAAGGCGGGCTAAACAAGGCCTGTAAATACACCCCTGTACCTATTGTTTGCACTAGCAGCATTATCACTGGGCAGAGCAAGGCTGTCAAAAGCATCCTCTCACTGGACGGTTAGGGTAACACTGCTCTCCCCTCTCGTTGCAGGATGCTCCGAGAGTGGCACTCACACGGCAGAAGAGGTGAGTCTGGGCTGGTGTTGAACAAACTGACAGGGTCCAGTTTGAACAGTAACATTATAACCTGCTCTAAATGGAACTGTAATTGTAGCAAACAGACATCTGTCATTTGGCTCAGAGCATGTCAGCTGTCTGAAAGCATGCCAGTCAGTAGGGGAAAGCAGCGGATTAGTTCTCGGGATGTGTGTGTGGGGGCGTGTCCCTCAAGCTGTGTCTCATCTCCCCAGCTGGACAGGAGTCCAGGACCCCCAACCCCACCCCCCTCTGAGCCACAAGCAGAGCGGCGGACCGGGCAAGCCGGGCCCCGAGAGAGAGACCCCCCCGCTGGAGAGGAGGCTGCATGAGCTGGAGAAGGTAACGCAGGAACACTCCCTCTGCCAGCCCCTCCCTCACCATTCCCTCTGCCAGCCCCTCCCTCACTGTTCCCTCTGACAGCCCCTCCCTCTCCCTCACTGTTCCTTTCTGCCAGCCCCTCCCTCACTGTTCCCTCTGCCAGCCCCTCCCTCACTGTTCCCTCTGCCTGCCCCTCCCTCACCGTTCCCTCTGCCAGCCCCTCGGCTCTGTTGTAAAGCTCTGTGTTTGTGCTCAGGTGGTGAGTGGAGAGAAGCAAGTGAATCAGAGGCTGAGCCGACAACTGCAGGAGAAGGAGGGTCTGATCCTGAAACTGCAGGCTGAGATCGGACACATGAGCGAGGTAGAGACGGGAAGAGCAATCACACTGCTGCTGCTCAGAGCAATACTGCTGCGATTACTACTACAGTAATAATACTAACAATGCTACTGGCTTCTAACAGTGTTAATAGTAAATAGCAATACCACTAAGATTAGTACTACAGCTAATAATAATAATAATAATAATAATAATAATAATAATAATAATAACAGAGCTCAGTTCAGGTGGTTCTGGTTCAAGTGATTCTGGTTCTGCTGGTTTTGGTTCCAGCACTCAGTTCAGGTGGTTCTAGTTCAGGTGGTTCTGGTGTCAGTGCTCAGTTCAGGTGGTTCTGGTTCAGGTGGTTCTGGTGTCAGTGCTCAGTTCAGGTGGTTCTGGTTCAGGTGGTTCTGGTGTCAGTGCTCAGTTCAGGTGGTTCTGGTTCAGGTGGTTCTGGTGTCAGTGCTCAGTTCAGGTGGTTCTGGTTCAGGTGGTTCTGGTGTCAGTGCTCAGTTCAGTTGGTTCTGGTTCAGGTGGTTCTGGTGTCAGTGCTCAGTTCAGGTGGTTCTGGTTCAGGTGGTTCTGGTGTCAGTGCTCAGTTCAGGTGGTTCTGGTTCAGGTGGTTCTGGTGTCAGTGCTCAGTTCAGGTGGTTCTGGTTCAGGTGGTTCTGGTGTCAGTGCTCAGTTCAGGTGGTTCTGGTTCAGGTGGTTCTGGTGTCAGTGCTCAGTTCAGGTGGTTCTGGTTCAGGTGGTTCTGGTGTCAGTGCTCAGTTCAGGTGGTTCTGGTTCAAGTGGTTCTGGTGTCAGTGCTCAGTTCAGGTGGTTCTAGTTCAGGTGGTTCTGGTGTCAGTGCTCAGTTCAGTTGGTTCTAGTTCAGGTGGTTCTGGTGTCAGTGCTCAGTTCAGTTGGTTCTGGTTCAGGTGGTTCTGGTGTCAGTGCTCAGTTCAGGTGGTTCTGGTTCAGGTGGTTCTGGTGTCAGTGCTCAGTTCAGGTGGTTCTGGTGTCAGCCCTCAGTTCAGGTGGTTCTGGTGTCAGTGCTCAGTTCAGGTGGTTCTGGTTCAGGTGGTTCTGGTGTCAGTGCTCAGTTCAGGTGGTTCTGGTTCAGGTGGTTCTGGCTCCAGCGCTCAGTTCAGGTGGTTCTGGTTCCAGCACTCTGGTACCGAGCTTCTCTTTTAACCCCTTCAGGACCTTGACGGGCTTGAGCAGGAGAACCACACGCTGCGGGAGGAGAACCAGACGCTGCTCAGAGTGGTCGGTCAGCTGACCAGCAGTTAGCCCCGCCCCCTCCCGCAGGCCGGGGCTGTGCTGACCACTGCACTGACGCTCGCTGGACTGGACTGAGGGAGGGGCCCCTGGCAGCGATGACCCGAGGCAGTCATGTGACACGCTCACCACGGCGCACCTGCTCTGTGTACCCACAGCCACAGGAAGCAGCCCCTCGGAAAGCGCAGCGTGTTCCGGACCGGGCTGGACTGCGGGACTGGACCCAGGAGATCGAAGCAAGGCTTTCTAATCCAGTCTCTTAACTCTTATTGCTGCAGAGCACCCCTTTAAAGGAGTAATGCCCGTGTCTCGCCTGCAGTGTGTTTATTTGGGCAGTGCTGTGTCAGTGCTCCCCTGGGAGGTCCTGCTGTTGTTTCCATGATGGAGTCGATACTGAGACAGCTGGCTTTCATCACACGTGGCATGTATCCTGGGAGGGCTGAAGAACTTAAAATCCAAAAAAAACAAAGCACTGGAACAGCTACGTCATTGCCATTCCGCTAAGCAAGGCTGTCCACCCATGTGTGTGTCATTGAGGCCAGAGGCCTCCAGCCCCACTCCTGGAGGGCCTGCGTCCCTTCTGGTCTTTGTTCCAACTGGACCCTAAATTAAATAATTGGACCAATTAAGCTTCTAATAAGCACTTAATTGTTCCAATTAAGTAATTTAGGGTACAGTTGGAACAAAAACCAGGAGGGACACCGGCAGGATTGGAGACCCTTGTTCTAGATCAATGTAGATCAATGGGGTCCCTGGGCCTGGGCCCCCCCCCCCCCCCCCCCCCCCCCCTGTGTCTGCTGGTTTTCATCCCAACTGAGCTTAACGAGGCACTTAATTGAACTGCTTAATTAGACCTTTTCATATTTCAAGTTACCTACAGCATTTTATAAGTAACTTTTGCAACTGTTAAAAAGGTCTAATTAAGCAGATTATGAGTTCAGTGAAGGGTCTAGTTCAATAATTGAGAGCTCAGTTGGAATGAAAACCAGTTGTTTCCTCTCTCCAGTGATTAATTATGATTGGTATTATTATGATTATTTGGTATTATTATTATTGGTATTAATATTGTTAGTATTGGTATTATTGGTATTGTTGTTTCTTTGTAATTGTGTACTGCTTTGTTACTTCATTCTGTAAAGTGCTTTGAGATACTGTGGTATGAAAGGCGCTCGAGAAATCAAATACATTGAAATTGAATTGAAATTGAATTGATCAGCTCCTGTTATTTGAATTAGCTCGTGTAAATATTACAAAAGAACTTTGATGTCCAAAGGAGTTCCAAACTTTAAATAAAGATCTCAGTGATTTGTAGCAAAACAATGAAATAACGTGAGATAACCCTTCCTGCCGTCTGAAACGTGCTGGTGAAAGAAACCCGAGCTAGAGAGAGATCAAATTAAACACATGAAGAACGACTGGAATGGTTTGCCATGTTATAATATGCTTTACCAGACCTCTCTGTGTTTTACAATGCTTTCCTCTGCTTTACCAGACCTCTCTGTGCTTTATAATGCTTCCCTCTGCTTTACCAGACCTCTATGTGCTTTACAATGCTTTCCTCTGCTTTACCAGACCTCTCTGTGCTTTACAATGCTTCCCTATGCTTTACCACACCTCTCTGTGCTTTACAATGCTTCCCTCTGCTTTACCAGACCTCTCTGTGCTTTACAATGCTTCCTTCTGCTTTACCATACCTCTCTGTGTTTTACAATGCTTCCCTATGCTTTACAGACCCCTGTGTTTTACAATGCTTGCCTTTGCTTCAGCATGCCTCTCTGTGCTTTTTACCATGCTATGTTTTTACTATGGAGGAGTGTAATGCAGGCTGTGAAATGCACTGGAAAGGATTGCAGATTTAATCAGATATTCAGCTCTGCAGTGTTGAGAGGTGTTGCGCTCCCCTGACAGTTATATCCTTATTTGGGAATCACACCGCTCTCTGGCCCCACTTTGGCAATTCCTCTGCTTTTTCTTTGAAAATGGCACAAAAAAACAGAGAGGAAAACAGAGGCTCACTTGCAGGAGTGAACCCACATTGCTGAGATATATATATATATATATATATATATATATATATATATATATATATATATATATATATATATATATAAAGGGTACAAAAATAACCTTTCAACTAAACGTAAAAAAAGAAAAGAGAAATATCCCTAAACGGCCTCGAATTGCATTGCTGGCTGTGTGTTGGTTTCTAGCGCTGTAGCTCAGCTCGCTGTAGTATTTGTCACTCGCCCCACCGAACAGAGCTGCTCTAGCGCTCATGAACTCCATAGAACAGAGCTGCTCTAGCGCTCATGAACTCCACCGCAGAGCTGCTCTAGTGCTCATGAACTCCACAGAACAGAGCTGCTCTAGCACTCATGAACTCCACAGAACAGAGCTGCTCTAGCACTCATGAACTCCACAGAACAGAGCTGCTCTAGCGCTCATGAACTCCACCGAACAGAGCTGCTCTAGTGCTCATGAACTCCACAGAACAGAGCTGCTCTAGTGCTCATGAACTCCACCGCACAGAGCTGCTCTAGCGCTCATGAACTCCACCGAACAGAGCTGCTCTAGCGCTCATGAACTCCACCACACAGAGCTGCTCTAGCACTCATGAACTCCACCGAACAGAGCTGCTCTAGCGCTCATGAACTCCACCGAACAGAGCTGCTCTAGCGCTCATGAACTCCACCACACAGAGCTGCTCTAGCACTCATGAACTCCACCGAACAGAGCTGCTCTAGCGCTCATGAACTCCACCGAACAGAGCTGCTCTAGCGCTCATGAACTCCACCACACAGAGCTGCTCTAGCACTCATGAACTCCACAGAACAGAGCTGCTCTAGCGCTCATGAACTCCACCGAACAGAGCTGCTCTAGCGCTCATGAACTCCACAGAACAGAGCTGCTCTAGCGCTCATGAACTCCACAGAACAGAGCTGCTCTTGCGCTCATGAACTCCACCGAACAGAGCTGCTCTAGCGCTCATTAACTCCACCGAACAGAGCTGCTCTAGCGCTCATGAACTCCACCACACAAAGCTGCTCTAGCGCTCATGAACTCCACAAACAGAGCTGCTCTAGCGATCATGAACTCCACCGCAGAGCTGCTCTAGCACTCATGAACTCCACTGAACAGAGCTGCTCTAGCGCGCATGAACTCCACCGCAGAGATGCTCTAGAACTCATGAACTCCACCACACAGAGCTGCTCTAGCGCTCATGAACTCCACCGAACAGAGCTGCTCTAGCGCTCATGAACTCCACTGCACAGAGCTGCTCTAGCGCTCATGAACTCCACCGCACAGAGCTGCTCTACTGCTCATGAACTCCACCGAACAGAGCTGCTCTAGCGCTCATGAACTCCACCGAACAGAGCTGCTCTAGCGCTCATGAACTCCATAGAACAGAGCTGCTCTAGCGCTCATGAACTCCACCGCAGAGCTGCTCTAGCGCTCATGAACTCCACCGAACAGAGCTGCTCTAGCGCTCATGAACTCCATAGAACAGAGCTGCTCTAGCGCTCATGAACTCCACCACACAGAGCTGCTCTAGCGCTCATGAACTCCACCGAACAGAGCTGCTCTAGCGCTCATGCTTATGGAAGACACGTTCTGCTTTCAGAGTTGCAATGGTTTACCAGTGATGCGATTTCATTAGATTCAGTGCTGTCCCCTTCACACTCCTCGGAGGACGAGTCACTGTAATCACGATCCGCATCATTACTGTCTTCAGTTTCTGACACATCCTTTTCCACTTCACTGCCTCTCTCCAGCTCTGATAGCATTTCTTTGACTGAGAACCCCTTACAACTTCTTTATCAGAGAAGCTGTTACTGGCTGAGAAAACAAGCCTCTAGTAACCTTGCCTTTTAGAGATTTGTATTGACCTTGTTTATAAACATCTCTCCAGACAGGCGCAGCCATAACCAGACATCATCATAATAATAATAATAATAATAATAATAATATAATAATAATAGCAGCACAAAAGACACAAGAACAATGCCATATAAGGTAAAGAAAGGCGGCATTCTAGACTGGAACTGGAAGCAGAGCTAAAAACAGATGTGAACAAACGCTCGCCGATGACGTCTGGCTTCGTATCTAGCGCGCTGGTGCCATCTGGTGGTCAGAAATCAAATCGCTTTTTGTTTTTTTTAATTATTATTTTGTATCGGCGGATTTAAAAAGTGCGGAGGAAGGGGGCGTGTTTCGGGCTGGCGAATCGGAAAGACTTCCTGTTGCGTGCTGCTGTCTTGCTGTTCGTGTAGTTTAGAGCGATTTAAAACAATTTCTTAAACAAGATTAATTTAAATACAATTTAAAAAAGGGGGCGACTTCTGTATAAAACTGCACGCAAAGCGAGTTGTGAGGTTTAATACCGTGAGCACAGGTACACTGATTCTGTTCTTGTGATGTGTTATTGTTAATTAATGGTCTGTATGTATTTCTGACAGGTGTGCGTGCTCGCTGTGTAACACCGACATAGAAAGTGTGTTTATACTGGGAGTCTGGGGTTAGACTTGTTTTGCATAGGAATTCATTTTACATTATCGTTTGTTTTTGACATTACACACAATAATATTAGCTTCGCAAAGGTGGATTCCAAATACAGCAGTCTGCCAGTAAGAGACGATGCGCCTCCTGTGTTTGAATGGCGTATTTGCAGTTTAACGTGAGTCTCTGTATCGGTAACATTCTCAAAGCGGCCAAGTGTTTCCGGGGGGCGGTTTGTTTGTGCTGCAGTCGCTGGATAGTTCTACTATTAAATATTAAACTGAACTTCATATAAACAGGCCGTACCTCTCCCTGCAGCTTCCTTTTGAGGAATGTAAAAAATGTACTGGGTTTCTCTCTCTCTCTCTCTCTCTCTCTCTCTCTCTCTGTGTTGTGTCTCTCTCTCTCTCTCTCCTGTGTCTCTCCCAGTCCCAGTCTCTGATGTACTGGGTGTTTGTGTTCCCAGTTTCCCGTAGTGCTGATATGAAGGCTGTGTTTGTGGTTCTCTCTCTCCCTGTGTCTCTCCCAGTCCCAGTCTCTGATGTACTGGGTGTTTGTGTTCCCAGTTTCCCGTAGTGCTGATATGAAGGCTGTGTTTGTGGTTCTCTCTCTCTCTCCCTGTGTCTCTCCCAGTCCCAGTCTCTGATGTACTGGGTGTTTGTGTTCCCAGTTTCCCGTAGTGCTGATATGAAGGCTGTGTTTGTGGTTCTCTCTCTCTCTCCCTGTGTCTCTCCCAGTCCCAGTCTCTGATGTACTGGGTGTTTGTGTTCCCAGTTTCCCGTAGTGCTGATATGAAGGCTGTGTTTGTGGTTCTCTCTCTCTCTCTCTCCCTGTGTCTCTCCCAGTCCCAGTCTCTGATGTACTGGGTGTTTGTGTTCCCAGTTTCCCGTAATGCTGATATGGAGGCTGTGTTTGTGGTTCTCTCTCTCTCTCCCTGTGTCTCTGCCAGTCCCAGTCTCTGATGTACTGGGTGTTTGTGTTCCCAGTTTCCCGTAGTGCTGATATGAAGGCTGTGTTTGTGGTTCTCTCTCTCTCTCTCCCTGTGTCTCTGCCAGTCCCAGTCTCTGATGTACTGGGTGTTTGTGTTCCCAGTTTCCCGTAGTGCTGATATGAAGGCTGTGTTTGTGGTGCTCGCTCTCTCTCTCTCTCTGGCTGTCTTGTTGGTCGAAGCTACGCTGTCCAAGACCGACTCCAAGAAAGCCGCCGCCAAAAACCAGGAAAAAGAGGTGAGACCGTCCCCACCCCCTGGAGAGAGGATATAGCAGTGCTGTACTCAGACAGAGAGCTACTGTAGATAGATAGGCAGGCAGACCACTAGCCCTCTGACCCTCCTCCCGTCTCCTAGACCCAGCTGTCAGACCGACTGGCTCAGGACCGTGGCCTGGTGGTTACAGACCCCAAAGCGAAGGACATTGTCAGGGAGCATGGGCGCTACTGCGGGGACAAGGTGCGGGAGAGACAGCTCAGCGGTGCTGTGCTGGGGTACATCACTCCGGTGAGTACAGAGAGGGGGGGGTGGTGTGGGTACAGAGAGGGGGCGGTGTGGGTACAGAGAGGGACAATGTTGGTACAGAGAGGGGGCGGCGTGGGTATAGAGAGGGGGTGGCATGGGTACATCACTCCAGTGAGGTTCTGCTCAGTAAAGTGCGCATTGTTTTATAGTGGTTTGAAATGAGCTGGCACTCTCTCGGGGGGGGGGGTGTGGGGGCCAATGTCACCTTGAAGTACCAATGCTTACGACGTCGCTAAGGTGTTTGGCCCCAAGTTCACGATGGTGTCTCCGGTGTGGCTACAGATCCGGCGCCGTGGCCTGGAGTCGTTCCACGTGACTGGACTCCACGACGTGGACCAGGGTACGGGGACCGGGTTAAGATGGCTTGTCTTGTGATCATTTCAATATTACAACTCCTGGCATCTCATCATTTCAACAATAGATTTCAAATTGTTTTTTTTTTTTAACAGGCTGGATTAAAGCTGTAAGGAAAAGTTCCAAAAATATCCAGATTGGTGAGTAATGTTGACACTAATGATAAGACATTAGAAGACTTCAGAATGCAGCTTCATTATTCATTAGCGCTGTGTGCTTAGTTTGACATTCCTGTTATGTGTCGTTTCTATTTGACCTGACACTGCCCCCCCCCCCGTAATATTTAATGACTTCTCCTAGGCTGGGGGGGGGGGGGGTCACAAACTCATAAACAGAAAATAAGAGCTTTGAGATATTTATTATTTTTTGAGCTGATCTCGTTTTGTACGCATGAGGACAATACAATGCTTTCACTCAGTCTTGTAGTAGTATTATTATTATTATTATTATTATGATGTCAGGTTATGGCTGCATCTGTCTGGAGAGATGTTTATAAACAAGGTCAATACAAATCTCTACCAGGCAGAGGTTAGAGAGACTCGTTTTCTCTGCCAGTAACAGCATCTCTGATAAAGACGAGTAGCTGCTAGTCTGTGGAATACACACACACACTGGCAGGGCTGTATTTCCAGACACTCTGACACTGTAACACTTTCCATTCATTTCTGATACTGAACACCTAAGAGCAGAAGCTGTGCAGGAGAAAAGCACGATGGGATCAGTTCAAGACTGTTTCATTGTGTTTGAAATTGCACCGGGACAATACGAGCCGAGCAGAACAGACGTGACTAAACTCTGAACAGAATAGGAGGGGACAATATGACCCGAATATTACAGACATGTCTAAACTCTGAGCTTGGTAGGAAGGCTTTTGGGTAGCTGGTTCCCAGCTGTCTTTAACTGCGTTCCTGTTTCTTGTTGCGACGGCTGCATGGGTGGGCTCTTTCGCTGCAGTGCCACGCTTGCTGTTTGACGGCTGGACTCTGCAGGACTTCGAGAGCGTGTTTCAGAGCGAGGACGAGATCGAGGAGCTGGGCAAAGAGATGGTGGAGGGGGCCAAGGTACCAGCATAGACTTCAAAACAATGGTCTGTCGCTTTGTGGTGTTTCAGCTTTCAGCCTGTAGGTGGCAGTATTGGCAAGCAAATGCACAATGGCAATGTGTTTGTCAGTTGTATAAAACTTCATCTAACCACTGAGCTCCTCAAACCCACTGCCTTCCACACTGCAGCCCAGCGCTTTCTTTATCTAACCACTGAGCTCCTCAAACCCACTGCCTTCCACGCTGCAGCCCAGCGCTTTCTTTATCTAACCACTGAGCTCCTCAAACCCACTGCCTTCCACACTGCAGCCCAGCGCTTTCTTTATCTAACCACTGAGCTCCTCAAACCCACTGCCTTCCACACTGCAGCCCAGCGCTTTCTTTATCTAACCACTGAGCTCCTCAAACCCACTGCCTCCACACTGCAGCCCACTGCACTGAGCTCCTCAAACCCACTGCCTTCCACGCTGCAGCCCAGCGCTTTCTTTATCTAACCACTGAGCTCCTCAAACCCACTGCCTTCCACGCTGCAGCCCAGCGCTTTCTTTATCTAACCACTGAGCTCCTCAAACCCACTGCCTTCCACACTGCAGCCCAGCGCTTTCTTTATCCAACCACTGAGCTCCTCAAACCCACTGCCTTCCACACTGCAGCCCGGTGCTTTCTTTTTTTCTTTTTCTCTTCCTCTAATCGCTGAGCTAATTAATTTGCATAAAGCGATTATTGTTTTTAATGTGGCAGTAATTACTGTGATGAATGTTCTCCAGCCTAGACAGTGACAAGAGCGCAGTGCTGTGTTTTAATAGGAGGGGCAAATCACCTAAAAAACAGTTAACCCTGTAGGTCTAGCTTGGGTCTCATCTGTTTCTGTGCCTGATGCTGTATCTGGGGTGAAGGACATGAGGCAACATGAGGGGAGACTGGCTTTGAAAACTTGCTCCGAGGAAGTGCCTCTTTTTACTTGTAAACAGTTTTGCAGAGAGAGTGAATGTGGGAGTGTGAGTCTGTAAGAGAGTGTGTGTGTGTGTGTCTGCTTGTTCTCTGTACTCTGTATTAGCTCAATCTGCTTGTTTCTGCTCACCTGGCTGGGTTTCCTGTGTGTGTCTCTCAAGGCCGAACGGTTTGACGGCTTCGTCCTCGAGATGTGGAGTCAGCTGGGAGGTCAGAAGCGGACGTGAGTATTCCTCCCTGAGATTCAGCTCTATAGAGGAGAGCACTGACTGGAAGAGCATTGGGACGGAGGCTGCCTGCCTGCCTGCCTGCCTGTCTCTCTGTCTCCCTGCCTGCCTGTCTGTCTCTCTATCCGCCTGCCTGTCTGTCTCTCTATCCGCCTGCCTGTCTTGTCTCTCTGTCTGCCTGTCTGTCTGTATGTCTCTGTGTCTGTCTCTGTCTGCCTGCCTGTGAGAGCCCTGCACTGCACTCCCCAGCTCCCTAACCATGTGATTGATGGAGACGCCTCGTCTTAGTCTGGAGAGACAGCTGTTTGTTAGGCACCGTCTCGCTCATAGGTGTTTCAGCCTGCTGTAATTGGGCAGGAATCGCAAAGCAGTCATTCCTCGCTATCTCTCTTTTCATCTATTTCTATCTATATTTTTACTACTCCTTTTACTGTCGCCAAGTGAATTTTGCTGGGTTTTTTTTCATGTCTTTTGCGTTTGTCTTCAAGTGTATTTGTTTTGCTTTGAGTAATGCTCTCTTCCCTTGTGAAAGTTGGAACACAGCACAGTGTAGTAAAGCACAAGCTTTATAAAGAACAGTGAGGTGAGGTAAAGCATATTCAAACACATGGCAAGCCAGGGTGACTGTGGGAACATGGGAAGACCTGCAGAAACACCATGGCAATCTTTTCTAAGGGCTCTCCTGTTCCAGATGTATGTTAGCAGAGTTGTGCTGTCCAGTTTCCCCCCCTGCCTCACTCTCACTCCTCTCCCCCCTGCAGGGAGCTGGTTCACCTGGTCACTCACCTGTGCGAAGCACTGCGTAGCGCTCAACTCACCTGCATCCTGGTCATCCCCCCCGCCATCGGCCCCGGGTACGCACTGCACCGTCGTTCTTTAACTGTCAGGGACTGTGCACAACTATAACATTGGCAGGGAGGGAGAGAGTCCATGGGTACCTGCTTCTTTCAATTAAGTGTGTGTGTGTGTGTGTGTGAGCGCGCAAGAGAACCAGTGAGAGAATCGGGAGAGAAGGAGAGGGAGCTTCAGGAAAAGATAGGGTAGGCGATACATGAGGGAGATGTTTTATAGATTGGATGGCTCACTAGTGGAGCTCTATACAAGGCTCTGCATCGATCACAGCTTTACAAAGCACAGCTGTGCTGTGCCGCTCTGCACTAATGGAGGGAGCGACTGCACTCCCCGGCACAGAGACACAGCTGGGGCAAGAAACTGCAACCCCACCTTTCTTGTGTCTGAGCTTGTGTGTGTGTGTGTGTGTGTGTGCGTGCGTGCGTGCATCCATCACTGCGTGTCTTTCTGAACCTGGCTTGAAAAACGCCTTGTTTAAATTCCTGGCCGCCACTAGTCATTAATTTCTTTGAAGACTGAGCTGTGCTGCCTTCTGCAGGCTCTCTTTCCTACGCCTCTCTGTTCTCTTGCAGGACCAACCAGCCCGGCATGTTTGGGAAGCCAGAGTTTGACCAGCTGGCTCACATTGTAGACGGATTCAGCCTCATGACCTACGACTTCAGCAGCCCAGGGAGGTGAGGAAACTGTGGACTGGGGTGCAAAAAAACCACAAAAAAAACCTATATATATATATACACACATTAACTTTCAACTTCCCTATCTCATATACTGGGCGCTATCTCTGTCTGTTTCTCTCTCTCCCCAGGCCTGGTCCCAGCTCCCCTGTGCCCTGGGTTCGATCCTGTGTGCAGCTGCTGGATCCCCAGTCCCAGTGGAGGAGTAAGATCCTTCTGGGGCTCAACTTCTACGGCATGGACTTCTCTGTAGCGGGGGGCGAGATGGATCCAGTCTTGGGGCGCAGGTACAGTACGCACAGATCCGGGGGTACCCCCTGTCCATCCAAACAGGCGGAGTGTGTTCCAGGTACCCAGAGAGGCGGAGAGACTCACCCCCAGGGTTTTTGTCGATCTTCATTATATTTGACAGAGAGAGAGAGAATTGTTTAAACAGAGGAGAGGAGCGGAGCAGAGAGCTGCCAGCAATGAGGGATAGGAGGAGAGAGACAGAGAGAGAGAGAGAGAGGGGAGTAGACATTTCCATGTCAGATTGTAGTTTATATTTGTATATGTTTCTGTTCTATTTGCCACATTCGCTTTGGCAGAGGGGAAGGGGAGTAGAGAGATTTCCACCCTTTCCATGGGGAGAGAGGCAGTCAGGTTCCTACTTGGACATTAATCAACACTCTCACGCAGGCATGCACACACACACACTCTCACGCAGGCATGCACGCACACACACTCTCACGCAGGCATGCACGCACACACACTCTCACGCAGGCATGCACGCACACACACTCTCACGCAGGCGTGCACGCGCACACACACTCTCACGCAGGCGTGCACGCGCACACACACTCTCACGCAGGCGTGCACGCGCACACACACTCTCACGCAGGCGTGCACGCGCACACACACTCTCACGCAGGCGTGCACGCACACACACTCTCACGCAGGCATGCACGCACACACACTCTCACGCAGGCATGCACGCACACACACACTCACGCAGGCATGCACGCACACACACACTCACGCAGGCATGCACGCACACACACACTCTCACGCAGGCATGCACGCACACACACTCTCACGCAGGCATGCACGCACACACACTCTCACGCAGGCATGCACGCACACACACTCTCACGCAGGCATGCACGCACACACGCTCTCACGCAGGCATGCACGCACACACGCTCTCACGCAGGCATGCACGCACACACGCTCTCACGCAGGCATGCACGCACACACGCTCTCACGCAGGCATGCACGCACACACACACTCACGCAGGCATGCACGCACTCATGCACTCACTCACACACACACTCATGTACACACACACATTCTTACGCACTCACTCAAGTTCTCCTTAAGATGCAGCAGGAGGATGGAGTGGGCTGCAGTATTTTGTAATTGAAAGTAAATCCTCTTCTACAGGGAGCTGAGCAGCGAGATGCCCCGACCTCCCCTCACTCATAGAAAACAACAACAAAAGCAATTTGTATGGAAAACAGTTGGAGGCTGAAAGCCGCAAAGAAACCAGAGGAAGTGACTGAAACTAATTGGCCTGGTTAACAACGGCAGAAGAACGAATCAATACTGTTACCAGCCATTAAGCAAAAACATTCGCTCTGCCGCCCGGCTCTGCCTGCTTTCCAACTTACAAGTTAACCCTGTCTCTCATATCTGTTAACGCGTCCAGTTGACCCTGTCTCTCATATCTGTTAACGCGTCCAGTTGACCCTGTCTCTCATATCTGTTAACGCGTCCAGTTGACCCTGTCTCTCATATCTGTTAACGCGTCCAGTTGACCCTGTCTCTCATATCTGTTAACACGTCCAGTTGACCCTGTCTCTCATATCTGTTAACGCGTCCACTCGACCTTGCCTCTCATTGGTAAAAGATTGTTTCTCTCGTGAGGTCCGATTCCTGTCGAGTTACATCCACCTGCAAACTGGCAACACGTGAATGGAAAGGGGCTAGACTTTAAAAACAAAAAACGATTCCTTCGCTGTCGGGAGTTTCACTGCTTTCTTGCTGCCCTCTCGTGTGACCTTTTTTGTTCTGCAGAGTTCTTTTATTTTTTTCCTGTGAAGGCATTTTTCTTTCTCTCTTTTTCTCTTTATTTATTGATGCTTCTTTTTTCTTGGTGCCGTGCTGCTGTGGGTGTTTCATCCATCACTGTAACAATAGTGCTAAATTCTGCAATACTAAAATAAAAAAAAAAAAAATTATTTTTTATTTAAAGACATTGGGAAGGGCTGCTATTAAAGCACTTGTTATTGAGTTTACTGAGTTTCTTTGAGTCTTCGAACAGACAGAACCCAAACAGAAGTCTCTCCTGTCTAGGGGTGTAAGAGTTCTGTATACCAATGAATTGAGAGCCTTTGAAATTCAGACCTCCTTTTCGTGTGCCTGCGTTGCCCGCACACCGCGCTCCCGCCCTGCTCACCTCCGTACACCTTGTACTTGCCCTGGGCTCGCTAAGCAGGCGGATTTTGATTATTTATTTAAACAGAGAGGTTTTAATTATTGATGACCCTTTTTGTGGGAGGTCGGAGCAGGTTTGCGTCGTGCTGAGGCTGCCGTGTCCTCAAGGCAGTCGGAGAGAGGAAAGTGCTCGGAGTGCAGATGCGCTTTAAAGGCTGTTTATTAATTTAGTTAAATTTAGCCCCCAGATTGGAACCTAACCCGTTACACACACGCATGCACGCACACACTTTGTCAGAGTGAGCGAGGGGGTAGTCAAGCCAGCATAGGCAACTTTCCTCCCCTGAATAAAAGCCAGCGTTGATTATGAAAAGAACCAGGGAAATTGTGCTGAGGTCTGAAGCCTGTCTCACTGACTCCCTGACCAGCGAAACAGAATATATCTCTCGCTCTCTCCTCCTCTCCACCTCGGAACGCACTTCTCGAGATAATTAGATGATTTTTTATTTTATTTTTTTTGTGTCTGACGTTGCTTTTTTTTTTTTTTTTTCAGTGGTGGTTTAAGTAGACTGTTCCTGAAGTATTGAAATCTTCTTTGCGTGCAGGTGGCCTCAGTTTTTGCAATCCTAAGTTTTAAAATCTCCCTTCCAGCTGTGAGTGTGTGTTGGAAAGCTCATCTCCCCTTTTTCTTTTGCTCAGCGTTGGTAAGTCTTCTTTGGAAAGCACTGCTGTTTCAGCTCCTTGCCGATTCCAGTGGCGCTGGCATGAGGTGTGTGCGCCCTGTCTCGGCTAATTGCTTGTGTGTTGAGGCACGGCGTGTCATGTGGGCTGTTAGCAGGTGGTGCTTGCTGAGGCTGCCCTTGCACCTCTGCTTAATGGAGCTCAGTTACTCAAACCTGCAGGGGCTGTGTGCCTGTCTGCCTGTCTCCCTGATTTACAGTGGCAGAGCTGCAGCAACGTAACTAGCTGTTCTCCCTGCCCACACACTGTGTGAGCTCGTGCTGTGCACAGCACAGCTAGGATTTCTGATTTTAGCTGTTCAGGTTTAAGCTGTATTGATATGTTTAAAACTGGATCCAGACAACAAACTTCTGCTGAAATTGTACTATACTTTTGGTACTGCATCACAGAACGCCTACTGTGAAGGGGGCCCAGCTCCTGTTCATTGGTGGAAGTAGGGAATTTGCACTCCCTCTAGGTGGAGTTCCACTCGCAGTGGGCAGGTGTTTGCTAAGTATATTGATGCTCGTAACCAGTATAATGCTATTGTATCCTGTGCTGCTTTTTCATTGGTTTATTCCTGAGTAAGACTGTCTTGGTTGAGCTCACCTGAAGACAATGCCTGACTGTTTTTGAAGAAGGAATTGAAGACTGCCCCGACAAGCTCAGGGCACATTCATTAAGTCAATTAGGCGATTTGTTAATTTCATTGTTTGTTTGCTGCACTGTCGAGAAACGCAAAAGGTCTGAATTGGTGGTCCCGAAAATGGAAGCCCCCTCTCTCTGGGTGTGCCCCCCCTCTTCATTCCCTCCTCCGTCCCTCTGATTTCACGAGCGTTTCTCTCTCCCTCTTTCTTGCTGCGCTGTGCTAGATTATTCCTGGCCGCTAATTAGTCGACACTAATTAGTGTTAAATTTGGCGCCGAGTGTGGCCCTGCCATAGACAGGGCAGCGAGCAACGGGGCTAAAAAAAATGGTATAAAACAGTTTTCCAGCTGTGATGATGTGAACCAGAGTAAAAAACACACGTGTCTGCATTTCAAAAGCACTGAGTCTGAAATAACGTGAAGCATCTTCTCTCCCTCTCCTCTCCGCCCTCCTCCAGGTATGTGGAGATCCTGAAAGACCACAAGCCCAAGCTGCACTGGGATGAGCAGGTGTCCGAACACTACTTTGAGTACAAGAAGTGAGTCACTCCAACGAAACCACAGTCTTGCACATGCACCAACACCCACCTGCGCACTCATGAATTCATTTTCCTTCTTGTTTTTCCAGGAGTAGTGGTGGGAAGCATGTTGTGTTCTACCCCTCCCTGAAGGTAAGGCAGCCTGTTCTGATTGCTAACCCAGCGTGTTCCAGAAGGACGGGTCTGTGGGTCTCTGTCTCACTCTGCCTGTCTGTCTCACTCACTCTCACTCTGTGTCTCACTCTGTGTCACTGTGTCTCACTCTCTGTCACTCTGGGTCACTCTGGGTCTCTGTCTCTCACTCTGGTTCTCTCTGTCTCACACTGTCACTGGGTCTCACTCTGTCATTGTGGGTCTCTGTGTCTCTGTCTCACTCTGGGTCTCGCTCTTGTCTCAGTCTGTGCAGGTGCGTTTGGAGCTGGCTGTGGAGCTGGGCACGGGGGTGTCAGTGTGGGTCTCACTCTGCATCACTCTGGGTTTCTCTGTGTGTCTCTCTGAGTCTCGCTCTTGTCTCAGTCTGTGCAGGTGCGTTTGGAGCTGGCTGTGGAGCTGGGCACAGGGGTGTCTGTGTGGGAGCTGGGGCAAGGGCTCGATTATTTCTACGATCTGTTCTGAGGAGCCGTGGGAAGGAAGGGGATGAGGACTCTGCAGCCTGAACCACTGCTCACACTGCATTGACCATTCACAGCAACCTACAAACAGACCGTGAACTGACCTTCCAGGCTGGAAAACACATTTATACACGCGTGCATGGATGCATTCAACATTCGCCAAACAGTGGTGAGAATTGTGAAGATACTGAAAGAAATGTAATAAACTCGGCGAAAGATGTTTCGACTAAAAGGCTTTCTCAGTTTCCTCAAGGCTGTAGACATTGAGAGAGGTTTGTTTTAGCGTTTTGTAAATTCAGTGCTATTTGAGAGTACAATGGTTGTGGAGGCTGTAATACCCCTTGATAAAACTGGAAGAAATCTTCAGCTCAGACTTCTGTGTCTTTGTCTGTCTCAGATGGGTTAAATTTCAGGAGTTATTTGAGCTAAATTACAGATGAATTGTTCTTTTTTTTATTTTATAATGCCCCCCCTTAACTTGTGCTGATGTTTGCCCCTGGTCTTTGTTTTTGACACCCTGGGCTGGCTGTCTCTTCACTGGGAGTCTGATACCTCAATGAGACTGCCTCTGGCTCTTATAGAATTACAGGCACTGTTTCTGGATGTTCGTTTGTAAAGAAAAAAAAAAAAAGGGATTCGTTGTCAGAAAGGAGTTTGTTGTGTTTGAGAGGTCAGTAAAAAAAATAAAAAATATTGAATTGGACACCTGCTCCGACCAGCCAGAACACTTGAGGGAGGAAACTCTACATTCTGTACAAGTGACTGACCAGCCCATGAAGAAGACTGAGGTGTCCTGACCCTACCGCTGAGTCTACTTCTGAGACCCGAGCACATCTCAATCCAAGAAGAGGAAGATGACGAAGACTCAACAGGTAGACCTGCCCCCTCTTGCTGGGATCAGGTGGGACTCCTGTTCAAGCTGAGTGATGAGCTCCAAGGAGGAGGAGGAGGAGAATTACAGAGCAAGGTGAGGCACACAGTCACGCAGCTCGTGAATTACACAGCAAGGTGAAGCACACAGTCACGCAGCTCGTGAATTACACAGCAAGGTGAAGCACACAGTCACGCAGCTCGTGAATTACACAGCAAGGTGAAGCACACAGTCACGCAGCTCGTGAATTACACAGCAAGGTGAAGCACACAGTCACGCAGCTCGTGAATTACACAGCAAGGTGAAGCACACAGTCACGCAGCTCGTGAATTACACAGCAAGGTGAAGCACACAGTCACGCAGCTCGTGAATTACACAGCAAGGTGAAGCACACAGTCACGCAGCTCGTGAATTACACAGCAAGGTGAAGCACACAGTCACGCAGCTCGTGAATTACACAGCAAGGTGAAGCACACAGTCACGCAGCTCGTGAATTACACAGCAAGGTGAAGCACACAGTCACGCAGCTCGTGAATTACACAGCAAGGTGAAGCACACAGTCACGCAGCTCGTGAATTACACAGCAAGGTGAAGCACACAGTCACGCAGCTCGTGAATTACACAGCAAGGTGAAGCACACAGTCACGCAGCTCGTGAATTACACAGCAAGGTGAAGCACACAGTCACGCAGCTCGTGAATTACACAGCAAGGTGAAGCACACAGTCACGCAGCTCGTGAATTACACAGCAAGGTGAAGCACACAGTCACGCAGCTCGTGAATTACACAGCAAGGTGAAGCACACAGTCACGCAGCTCGTGAATTACACAGCAAGGTGAAGCACACAGTCACGCAGCTCGTGAATTACACAGCAAGGTGAAGCACACAGTCACGCAGCTCGTGAATTACACAGCAAGGTGAAGCACACAGTCACGCAGCTCGTGAATTACACAGCAAGGTGAAGCACACAGTCACGCAGCTCGTGAATTACACAGCAAGGTGAAGCACACAGTCACGCAGCTCGTGAATTACACAGCAAGGTGAAGCACACAGTCACGCAGCTCGTGAATTACACAGCAAGGTGAAGCACACAGTCACGCAGCTCGTGAATTACACAGCAAGGTGAAGCACACAGTCACGCAGCTCGTGAATTACACAGCAAGGTGAAGCACACAGTCACGCAGCTCGTGAATTACACAGCAAGGTGAAGCACACAGTCACGCAGCTCGTGAATTACACAGCAAGGTGAAGCACACAGTCACGCAGCTCGTGAATTACACAGCAAGGTGAAGCACACAGTCACGCAGCTCGTGAATTACACAGCAAGGTGAAGCACACAGTCACGCAGCTCGTGAATTACACAGCAAGGTGAAGCACACAGTCACGCAGCTCGTGAATTACACAGCAAGGTGAAGCACACAGTCACGCAGCTCGTGAATTACACAGCAAGGTGAAGCACACAGTCACGCAGCTCGTGAATTACACAGCAAGGTGAAGCACACAGTCACGCAGCTCGTGAATTACACAGCAAGGTGAAGCACACAGTCACGCAGCTCGTGAATTACACAGCAAGGTGAAGCACACAGTCACGCAGCTCGTGAATTACACAGCAAGGTGAAGCACACAGTCACGCAGCTCGTGAATTACACAGCAAGGTGAAGCACACAGTCACGCAGCTCGTGAATTACACAGCAAGGTGAAGCACACAGTCACGCAGCTCGTGAATTACACAGCAAGGTGAAGCACACAGTCACGCAGGCAGTGGGTTATAATGATGGCTGTTGTCCACTAAGTCAGTCTGTTATTTCAACAGAGGAATATTACAATCAGGCAGTGCAGGCACGCCAGGGTGATTAATGAGCGTAGGAAAATGAAGTGCAGCTCCTTTGAGCTGATGAAAATATTAATAGTTGTAATAATAATAGCGAGCAGGGGCTGTGTTGATAAGAAGGTAATTAAAAGGGAAGGTACAGCACCCAGGACGGGCTTTATCACCAGATAGCCCCCCTCTCTCCTGCCTCCATCCCAGGGGGTTTCATGGAAGAAAGCAGTCTGAGGGAGAGAAAGGAGATGGAGAAGTGGAGGAGGGAAAGGTAGCTTTTGTCTTGTCCTGGAATTTTTTTTTATTTTTTTTTTAATCAAAATACAAATAAAATCTTCTCTGTTCTGTGCAGCAGTAAAGCATGCTTCGATTAATCTCAGTGTGTTTTTAAAAACTGGAAATTAAGCGAGACCAAGGCCAACAGCACAGGTAGAAATGACAGCTTTGTTTCTTTATTTCAGTAACTCTATCTAAAATATATTATATATATATATATATATATATATATATATATAAATTATATATATCAACTATCAAGACCTGGAACTTGTATTTTACAGTCACACGTGCACTGGGATGTCAGCTGTGTAGAAACCAAATCTGGTTTAGAATTGGTGCTCGGTCACCCTTCAGGGAGTCTCAGGGCAGAGCGGCCTCGCCGGATGTAGGTGCGCCAGGTCCTGAGTTTGCACAGCACGATGGGGGGGGGTGCGTACCACGCGGCTGCGCCGACTATCAAGTGAGTCCACTCGGTGAGTCTCACGGGGGGGGGGGGGGGGGGGGGGGGGGGGTGTCATAGTTTCATAGTTATGGGTGACTGTAGTTCTGAATCCTATCCCATTCATTTAAAGAAATGTGCCATTTTTTATTTGTATTTATTTGTTTTTATAGTGCTTTATACTGTAACTGAGTGGCAGGGGCACGTTTGCTGAGTTGAATATATGTGTGTTAAATGGGTGTCCCTGTGTGTGTATGCCCCTGGGGAAAGACAACATACTATGAGTAGGAACTCCTATGAATACGATATCCCCCTTTATCAGGTCTATTTTCTGAATATCAAAAAGACAAAATCTATAGTTTTATAATATCCTATATATAGATATATAGCAAGGATAAATCTATAATCAGTAACACATCATATATTAAAGATATCTATCACACACATATATGGATCTATAGATATAAAAAAATATTTGTGTGTGTGTAAACACACAATATTATAGAATATAATATATATATATCCTATATATATATATATTATATATATATATATATATATATATATATATATATTATTTTTTATTTTAACAGGAAAAAAATTGTCCTTTTAAATAAACAAATTGTTATCATTATAATTATTTAGTTGTCCAATAGTAATATTAAAAAACAGGTTTATATTTGTTTTTGGGGGAGATACACACCCCCTCTCGCGTCCCAGGGAGCGCAGGGTCCCTGTCTATCTGCCAGATAAAGGTGACACTCTGTGAACCCCTCAGAGAGGTCCCAGGTACTCCACACTCCATCCCTAGTATTTGTCCTAAAACATAAATCAAGGAATTCCTTAATTTTTAATTATATTTTTTTTTATAATATTCCCTCCAAAAAAAAAGCTATTATATAATATTATTTTAATGGTGCATAAAAAAGTCTGGACCCCCCCCAACCCTCATGCAACCTGCATTGAATACCTTAAAATATTTTCCCTTTAAGAGAAATGTGATAGCAGTATCACGCCACCAGGTGGCTCCACACACTGGGTACAAATCCCATAAACATCAAGGGGAAGGTTGCTTTTCATTATATTCACAAACTGCCCTGGGTTCAAAATAGAACTCCCCTTTCCCCTGTGTCCAGTGTTCTCCCTCCTCTTTGCTTCCAGTAGACCAATCAGATTGAAGCCGGTTGGAATCCTTGGCAGTAGGACTGTCCACCCTGTGTGGGCGGGGCCAGCTCAACCATGTGACTCCGTAGGTCTTCGGGTGGTGATCATAATGATGACGATAATTAAAGTCCATCGGAAATTGAAAACATGAACGAAACAAAGAGTAGTATTTAAAATGAATAATGATAATAACAAATAAAAAAAAAAACACAACGATGAAGACAGCAACATCGAAAAAAAATAACGACGGCAAGGCCGAAAAAAAATAACGATGCAGTCTGTATCCCAGAATGCAGTGCGTCCGGGGAACTCTAGGCGTAAAAGGTGTCTGTTTTCAGCACCTGGCAATACATCGTCATGGCAAAGACCAGACCCAACACCTGGGGGGGGGGGGGAAGAGGAGAGAGGACGTTCATTGTTTCGTTGATATTCAGCAGCAGTTTTTAGCTGTTGTGCTCCTTGCTTGCTTGCTCCATTGCGGTTGACAAAAGGCAGGTTGAAACACTGGATTGTTTTAAGTTTAAATTGAAAACATCACTTTTTTTTTTTTTTTTTTAAATGTACATAATTTTTTTTGGTTGTAGCTGGAGTGTATTGTACATGTGTAGGGTTCCTGTCCTTGAAGGTGTGAGGCTCTGTGTTAGTGTGTGTGGGGAGTGCCTCTGTGTTCGTGTGTGTTGCTGTGGGAGTGTCTCTGTGCTAGTGTGTGTTGCTGTGGGAATGAGACTCTGTGTTAGTGTCTCTGTGTTGGTGTGTGTTGCTGTGGGAATGAGGCTCTGTGTAGTGTGTCTGTGTTGGTGTGTGTTGCTGTGGGAATGAGGCTCTGTGTTAGTGTCTCTGTGTTGGTGTGTGTTGCTGTGGGAATGAGGCTCTGTGTTAGTGTGTGTTGCTGTGGGAATGAGGCTCTGTGTTAGTGTCTCTGTGTTGGTGTGTGTTGCTGTGGGAATGAGGCTCTGTGTTAGTGTCTCTGTGTTGGTGTGTGTTGCTGTGGGAATGAGGCTCTGTGTTAGTGTCTCTGTGTTGGTGTGTGTTGCTGTGGGAATGAGGCTCTGTGTTAGTGTCTCTTGGTGTGTGTTGCTGTGGGAATGAGGCTCTGTGTTAGTGTCTCTGTGTTGGTGTGTGTTGCTGTGGGAATGAGGCTCTGTGTTAGTGTCTCTGTGTTGGTGTGTGTTGCTGTGGGAATGAGGCTCTGTGTTAGTGTGTGTTGCTGTGGGAATGAGGCTCTGTGTTAGTGTCTCTGTGTTGGTGTGTGTTGCTGTGGGAATGAGGCTCTGTGTTAGTGTGTGTTGCTGTGGGAATGAGGCTCTGTGTGTGTGCTGTGGGTGTGAGGCTCTGGGAATGTTAGTGTCTCTGTGTTGGTGTGTGTTGCTGTGGGAATGAGGCTCTGTGTTAGTGTCTCTGTGTTGGTGTGTGTTGCTGTGGGAATGAGGCTCTGTGTTAGTGTCTCTGTGTTGGTGTGTGTTGCTGTGGGAATGAGGCTCTGTGTTAGTGTCTCTGTGTTGGTGTGTGTTGCTGTGGGAATGAGGCTCTGTGTTAGTGTCTCTGTGTTAGTGTGTGTTGCTGTGGGAATGAGGCTCTGTGTTAGTGTCTCTGTGTTGGTGTGTGTTGCTGTGGGAATGAGGCTCTGTGTTAGTGTCTCTGTGTTGGTGTGTGTTGCTGTGGGAATGAGGCTCTGTGTTAGTGTCTCTGTGTTGGTGTGTGTTGCTGTGGGAATGAGGCTCTGTGTTAGTGTCTCTGTGTTGGTGTGTGTTGCTGTGGGAATGAGGCTGTGTGTCTCTGTGTCTCTGTGTTGGTGTGTGTTGCTGTGGGAATGAGGCTCTGTGTTAGTGTGTCTGTGTTGGTGTGTGTTGCTGTGGGAGTGAGGCTCTGTGTTAGTGTCTCTGTGTTGGTGTGTGTTGCTGTGGGAATGAGGCTCTGTGTTAGTGTGTCTGTGTTGGTGTGTGTTGCTGTGGGAGTGAGGCTCTGTGTTAGTGTCTCTGTGTTGGTGTGTGTTGCTGTGGGAATGAGGCTCTGTGTTAGTGTCTCTGTGTTGGTGTGTGTTGCTGTGGGAATGAGGCTCTGTGTTAGTGTCTCTGTGTTGGTGTGTGTTGCTGTGGGAATGAGGCTCTGTGTTAGTGTCTCTGTGTTGGTGTGTGTTGGTGTGTGTTGCTGTGGGAATGAGGCTCTGTGTTAGTGTCTCTGTGTTGGTGTGTGTTGCTGTGGGAATGAGGCTCTGTGTTAGTGTCTCTGTGTTGGTGTGTGTTGCTGTGGGAATGAGGCTCTGTGTTAGTGTCTCTGTGTTGGTGTGTGTTGCTGTGGGAATGAGGCTCTGTGTTGGTGTGTCTCTGTTGGTGTGTGTTGCTGTGGTTATGTGTCTCTGTGTTAGTGTCTCTGTGTTGGTGTGTGTTGCTGTGGGAATGAGGCTCTGTGTTAGTGTCTCTGTGTTGGTGTGTGTTGCTGTGGGAATGAGGCTCTGTGTTAGTGTCTCTGTGTTAGTGTGTGTTGCTGTGGGAATGAGGCTCTGTTAATGTGTCTCTGTGTTAGTGTCTCTGTGTTGGTGTGTGTTGCTGTGGGAATGAGGCTCTGTGTTAGTGTCTCTGTGTTGGTGTGTGTTGCTGTGGGAATGAGGCTCTGTGTCAGTGTCTCTGTGGGGAGTGTCTCTGTGTTGGTGTGTGTTGCTGTGGGAATGAGGCTCTGTGTTAGTGTCTCTGTGTTGGTGTGTGTTGCTGTGGGAATGAGGCTCTGTGTTAGTGTCTCTGTGTTGGTGTGTGTTGCTGTGGGAATGAGGCTCTGTTAGTGTCTCTGTGTTGGTGTGTGTTGCTGTGGGAATGAGGCTCTGTGTTAGTGTCTCTGTGTTGGTGTGTGTTGCTGTGGGAATGAGGCTCTGTGTTGGTGTCTCTGTGTTGTGTGTGTGTTGCTGTGGGAATGAGGCTCTGTGTTGTGTCTCTGTGTTGGTGTGTGTTGCTGTGGGAATGAGGCTCTGTGTTAGTGTCTCTGTGTTAGTGTGTGTTGCTGTGGGAATGAGGCTCTGTGTTAGTGTGTGTTGCTGTGGGAATGAGGCTCTGTTAGTGTCTCTGTGTTAGTGTCTCTGTGTTGGTGTGTGTTGCTGTGGGAATGAGGCTCTGTGTTAGTGTCTCTGTGTTGGTGTGTGTTGCTGTGGGAATGAGGCTCTGTGTCAGTGTCTCTGTGGGTAGTGTCTCTGTGTTGGTGTGTGTTGCTGTGGGAATGAGGCTCTGTTAGTGTCTCTGTTGGTGTGTGTTGCGGTGGGAATGAGGCTCTGTGTTAGTGTCTCTGTGTTGGTGTGTGTTGCTGTGGGAATGAGGCTCTGTGTTAGTGTCTCTGTGTTGGTGTGTGTTGCTGTGGGAATGAGGCTCTGTGTTAGTGTGTGTTGCTGTGGGAATGAGGCTCTGTGTTAGTGTCTCTGTGTTGGTGTGTGTTGCTGTGGGAATGAGGCTCTGTTAGTGTCTCTGTGTTAGTGTCTCTGTGTTGGTGTGTGTTGCTGTGGGAATGAGGCTCTGTCCTGACCTGTATCAGTACAATGCACAGCCCGAAGATCCACACTGCAAGCAGGTTCTCCTGGAGCCAGACCTTCACTCGCTCGTAACAGGGCTGTGGAGACACAAGCAGGGCTCAGGATTGTACACACACACACTCCACTCACTCACTCCACTCGGGCACACACACGCACACACTCCAGCATAGTATTGTGTACTCGCACATACTCAGGTGCACGGTACAGTGTGCACTAACACTCTGTACAGCAGTGTGCAGTACTCAGTGTGCACTCACACTCACTCTCACTCTCAGTGTGCGGTACTCAGTGTGCACTCACAGCTTTCCACCAGGTCCCGGGCGAGTGCAGACCGCACCTCTGGCTGTACTCCAGGCAGCAGGAGTCGGGTACCTGCGTGGTGTTGTACACCTCGAACCAGTCCGTGTAGTTCGAGACCCCGCAGCACCGGAACTGAAACACAGAGAGAGTCGCTGCTGAGGGGACAAGACTACCGGCTTCTCATGGGTGTATCGACTGCTATGGTTTTCATCTACATTAGAGGCAAAAGGCTGGTGGGGAGAGTTTGATTTTTCCACTCCATTGGTGTTGAAGGAGAAATCCTGGCAGATTCAGTGCTGCCCCCTTCACACTCCTCGGAGGACGAGTCACTAATCACGATCCGCATCATTACTGTCTTCAGTTTCTGACACATCCTTTTCCACTTCACTGCCTCTCTCCAGCTCTGATAGCATTTGTTTGTCTGATAACCCCTTACAACTTCTTTATCAGAGAAGCTGTTACTGGCAGAGAAAACAAGCCTCTAGTAACCTCTGCCTTGTAGAGATTTGTATTGACTTTGTTTATAAACATCTCTCCAGACAGGTGCAGCCATAACCAGACATCAACATAATAATAATACAAGACTGAGTGAAAGCATTGTATTGTCCTCATGCATACAAAGCTACACAGATGAATACCTTGTGTCATATTGACCCGAGTCGTTCTGTTTGTAGACAAGAAAAAGAATATAAACGTCTCAAAGGCTCTTAACATAATAAAACATAATAGGAGTGTTAAAGTCCAGCAACGAAAGAAAATAATGAATCATTTAAACTTTAAAACAACGATGAAGGCAGCCAAAACATCAAAGGAAGGGAAAGAAAGGTGGGAGATAGAGAGGAGGAGACAGAGGGGGAGGTAGGAAAGAAACCGATCGCCCCTGTCCTGTGTGGGTTCACATTTCCAGCAGGTCTGGGGATAGAGAGAGAGAGAGTCAGACAGAGGGGGCTGGGGAAGAATCAATATGATATCTATCGCTGCACAGGATCAGGACTGAGGGGTGAACCTCAGTGCAGCACGCCTCTCTCCAGCACTTCATTGATTTCCGCCTTCTTGTGTTTCATTTCTCTGCAGCAGAAACTCGGAATCGCTCTTCATTATATATATATATATATATATATAAAAAAAAACCTAGTTTGAAAAATAGCGATGTGTGCGGCAAAACTTTGATTCCAACACAGAAATGTAACACTGGTGTGCAGTCAACTGCGCTTGGTTTTGGCAGCAGGGGGCGCTGTGCCTGTACCAAACCCCTTTCCTTCAATACAGCGAGCGCCGCTAATTTGCGCAGTTACACCGCAACCGTGCAGTCCTCCAAGCCCGCTTCCCTCACCAGGGGGCGCTGTGGGATACGTACGTCGGTCTGGATGATGCTCCAGGCGTTGGTCAGCCCGATGTTCCCCTCAGTGTCGTACAGCCACAGCCCCTCCTTCAGGTCAGCCTGCGCATAGCGGTCGATCTGCAAGGATGCATTCAATCACGTTAGCATGACTGTGCAGCGTATCGCATCATCAGTGCATTGCATCATCGGCGTATCGCATCATCAGCGTATCGCCTCATCAGTGCATTGCATCATAAGCGTATCGCATCATCAGCTCCTGGACTCCTCGCAGTCAAAGCAGCTGAACACGCTTCTCAAGATATAAGGCAGCACAGTATCTGGGTCACTGCAATAGGACAGCACTCAGAATGACTGCAGCATGTATGTGAACTGCAAACCTAAGCAGGTGAAACCTGCTTAACATGACAGACAGGGCGCCTGGGATGCAGTGTACTTGAGCCTTGATTATTAATCAGGCTTTATTAGTCGTGATGCATTGAGAGAAGACATTGCTCACCTCGCAGCCTCTCAGGCTATTACACAATGTAAACAGCCCCCTCTGTGCAGCGCAGCGGCTCTGGGATTGATAATAACCTGCCTTTACTCGGTCAAGCTGCGTTAGTCAGAGGCGGGGCTGGCCGTGTGTTTAACGATTGCTGAGGCGCCAGAGGACCTTGTCCATGGGAGAGCTGCTGAGCTAATGCTTCCTGTGAAATTACTGCAGGGCGCTAAAATACTGTCACGACCTGAGCATTGTTAATAAAACATTTCACGGGTCAGAGCTGGGGGATCCAAGAGCTAGCTGATTCATTACAGCACAGTATACAGAACTCAGTGCTGTACTGGGGATCTGAGAGCAGCTAATTTAATACAGTCTAGTATAGAGAACTCAGTGCTGTACTGGGGATCTGAGAGCCAGCTAATTCAATACAGTCTAGTATAGAGAACTCAGTGCTGTACTGGGGATCTGAGAGCCAGCTAATTCAATACAGTCTAGTATAGAGAACTCAGTGCTGTACTGGGGATCTGAGAGCCAGCTAATTCAATACAGTCTAGTATAGAGAACTCAGTGCTGTACTGGGGATCTGAGAGCAGCTAATTCAATACAGTCTAGTATAGAGAACTCAGTGCTGTACTGGGGATCTGAGAGCCAGCTAATTCAATACAGTCTAGTATACAGAACTCAGTGCTGTACTGGGGATCTGAGAGCCAGCTAATTCAATACAGTCTAGTATAGAGAACTCAGTGCTGTACTGGGGATCTGAGAGCCAGCTAATTCAATACAGTCTAGTATAGAGAACTCAGTGCTGTACTGGGGATCTGAGAGCAGCTAATTCAATACAGTCTAGTATAGAGAACTCAGTGCTGTACTGGGGATCTGAGAGCCAGCTAATTCAATACAGTCTAGTATAGAGAACTCAGTGCTGTACTGGGGATCTGAGAGCAGCTAATTCAATACAGTCTAGTATAGAGAACTCAGTGCTGTACTGGGGATCTGAGAGCCAGCTAATTCAATACAGTCTAGTATAGAGAACTCAGTGCTGTACTGGGGATCTGAGAGCAGCTAATTCAATACAGTCTAGTATAGAGAACTCAGTGCTGTACTGGGGATCTGAGAGCAGCTAATTCAATACAGTCTAGTATAGAGAACTCAGTGCTGTACTGGGGATCTGAGAGCAGCTAATTCAATACAGTCTAGTGTAGAGAACTCAGTGCTGTACTGGGGATCTGAGAGTCAGCTAATTCAATACAGTCTAGTATAGAGAACTCAGTGCTGTACTGGGGATCTGAGAGCCAGCTAATTCAATACAGTCTAGTATAGAGAACTCAGTGCTGTACTGGGGATCTGAGAGCCAGCTAATTCAATACAGTCTAGTATAGAGAACTCAGTGCTGTACTGGGGATCTGAGAGCAGCTAATTCAATACAGTCTAGTATAGAGAACTCAGTGCTGTACTGGGGATCTGAGAGCCAGCTAATTCAATACAGTCTAGTATAGAGAACTCAGTGCTGTACTGGGGATCTGAGAGCCAGCTAATTCAATACAGTCTAGTATAGAGAACTCAGTGCTGTACTGGGGATCTGAGAGCCAGCTAATTCAATACAGTCTAGTATAGAGAACTCAGTGCTGTACTGGGGATCTGAGAGCAGCTAATTCAATACAGTCTAGTATAGAGAACTCAGTGCTGTACTGGGGATCTGAGAGCAGCTAATTCAATACAGTCTAGTATAGAGAACTCAATGCTGTACTGGGGATCTGAGAGACAGCTAATTCAATACAGTCTAGTGTAGAGAACTCAGTGCTGTACTGGGGATCTGAGAGACAGCTAATTCAATATAGTCTATAGAGAACTCAGTGCTGTATTGGGGATTTCAACACTGAAGTTCTAGTTAATAAGTGCCTCACTGAATTAATCAAGTTTCTAAACTACAGGAATCCAGAATGACATTAGTAATCCCAGCACTAATGTAATAGCAATGCGGACTGGTTTTCCGCAGGATGTGAAGTCGTTTCTCGTTCCACACGTCTCCCGTGACACTGACTGGGTTCTCTTTGCTTGCGTCTCTCTCACCTTTCACTTTCATTCCCACTTTACTTTCCTCTTCGGTGACAATAAAAGTGTGCAGGAGAATGAATTTACTGACTAGTGCTCATCCGAGCATTCCTGCCTCGTTCTTGGATTATTAAAGCTGTTTCCTGCCTCTCCCTCCGTGTCGATCGCACGGCTCTGCAGTGTAGAGTGGAGTTCTCTTTCCTATAGACCTCTATACAGCTCTGCAGTGTTGAGATCTCTTTGCTGTAGACCTCTATACAGCTCTGCAGTGTTGAGATCTCTTTGCTGTAGACCTCTATACAGCTCTGCAGTGTTGAGATCTCTTTCCTGTAGACCTCTATACAGCTCTGCAGTGTTGAGATCTCTTTGCTGTAGACCTCTATACAGCTCTGCTATAGTTCTCTATACAGCTCTGCAGTGTTGAGATCTCTTTGCTGTAGACCTCTATACAGCTCTGCAGTGTTGAGATCTCTTTGCTGTAGACCTCTATACAGCTCTGCAGTGCTGTGTGGAGTTTTCTATGTACATGTGAAATAGTAATTACACCTACCTCTTCCTTGTAGGCAAAGAACAGACTCATTGATATGGTCTCCAGCAGGAGAACAATCAGGAGCAGGATGAAGAACTGAAAATAAGAGGGAGAAGAGGAGGGTGAGAGACAGGACGTGAGGAAACTGGTCATTTTTAATATCCATCATTATTTCAATTCATTGTACAACTTCATGCTGCAATGCAAGTATTTTTATGAAGTAATTGTATTGAAATGATTGAGAGGAAGGGTGCACACAAATTCTGCAGACAGGTGCTGTGTAATTATTCATGCACTAATGCACCTCCACACAGTGATACCCTATCCCTAAAGCATAAGAGACTTCACTCTGCTCCCCGGTCGTTTCTCAGCCTGTCTTTGCAGACGGAGAGGGAGGGGAGGAAGGGGGATATGACCCGGAGATTTGAACACTCCGGACCCGTGACCCTGGCTGTCTGAAGCGGAGTTTCGATGCTCATTTACAGAACGAAGCGGCGCGGCGGCCAGCAGCACAGCGAGACGCGACGTAAGTTTTATTTTGTTTTCGGAAATGCCGCATTAGGAGAAGTGTCTGTTAGTCAGGGGGGGACAGGCGTCCTGGAGTGAGGGTATGAGGACACAAGGGGTCCCGGAGTGAGGGTATAAGGACACAAGCCAGTATCTGTGGTCGAGGAAGGCGCCCATATGGAACAGAGGGAAGAGGTAATTATTCAATAAACATTTGCTGTCGTGCCTATATTGGTATTAATACAGAGGAGGCTGCTTACTTTGTCTTTCTGAGACTTGAGCAGACCTGGTTTTTGACCAGTGCATATTAAAATGAAAAAGTCTCGGGAGAACTAAAAGAACAGAGGAGGCCGAAAGAAGAGCTCTATCCGAGAAATACAGGGAAAAAAAAAAAACAGCAAGCAAAGAAACTTTCGTTTACAAACGTTCTTCACACCTGTCAACGATCTCAAAGATTGTTAAAAACAGGCGTGTGATTCCGAGTGCCTGTGATCGCAGCTCTCAAGAGAACGCCTGCTGCTATAGGAACGAGTTCAGGGACCTGGAAGAGAACTTCAGTTGTGTTGAATTCGTACAGCGGCCGTTTAGTTAGTCTGGTTATTGGTTAAGTCCTGATCATGCCAGCGTGGCTTATTCTCACAGTTTATGCTTGCACGTTTTTACCTCATTCAAATATTCATTAAAAAAAAGAAAGGGTTTGTTGTAATTTGCATTAGTTCCTGTTGCAGCTGTGTGTGCGATCCTGTATGGTGGAAGGGGATTGCTTTTAATGCGCTGGGATTAAGAGAGAGATCCTCTGTAAATCGGATTTACTCTGTTCCAGATTAGTGCTGCTGCTTTTACTGCACCTCCCGTGCAATTTCAGGTTTAGATAAGTAGAGATTAAAACCCTGTTCTCATAAAGGTGTGAGAGAGGGGGAGGAGAGGAGAATGAGAATACAGCAGCAGTGTTCAGTTTTACCTGTTAGTTTACTGTATAGTGCCCTCATTTACTGTACAATTTGGCTTCAGCTGGGAAAAGTAATAGTTCAGTTGAGTTTTCAGCATGCAATTTAAAAGCTATTAAATCAGTCCATTCCCGTGCTCAATGAAGTTCTCTGACTGAAGACTCGCTGGCTTTTTATTGTTTAGTTCGTTTTTTGGTATTTAAGTTTCCCCAGATCAGTTATTGCATAAGCATGTAAACTCATTCCATGTTAAAGACAGTGAATCTTCATTATCGCTCGCGCTGCCGAACACAGAAAAGCAATTTGCTCAGCTGTTTGCTCTTAATTAGGACAGATTGAGGAGCGTGGCATCTACACCAGACTAACACAGAATCCACTGAGACAGCCCTTAGAACAGCATTCTCCATCTCCAAACACACACACACACACACACACACAGAATCCACTGAGACAGCCCTTAGAGCTGCATTCTCCATCTCCAAACACACACACACACACACACACACACACAGAATTCAATGAGACAGCCCTTAGAGCTGCATTCTCCAATCTCCAAACACACACACACACACACACACACACACACACACACACACACACACACACAGAATCCACTGAGACAGCCCTTAGAGCTGCATTCTCTATCTCCAAAACACACACACACACACACACACACACACACACACACACAATGAGACAGCCCTTAGAGCTGCATTCTCCATCTCCAAACACACACACACACACACACACACACACACACACAGAATTCAATGAGACAGCCCTTAGAGCTGCATTCTCCATCTCCAAACACACACACACACACACACACACACACACACACACACACACAGAATCCACTGAGACAGCCCTTAGAGCTGCGTTCTCCATCTCCAAACACACACACACACACACACACACACACACACACACACACAGAATCCACTGAGACAGCCCTTAAAGCTGCATTCTCCATCTCACACAGAATCCACACACACACACACACACACACACACACACACACACACACACACAGACAGCCCTTAGAGCTGCGTTCTCCATCTCCAAAACACACACACACACACACACAGAATCCACTGAGACAGCCCTTAGAGCTGCGTTCTCCATCTCCACACACACACACACACACACAGAATCCACTGAGACAGCCCTTAGAGCTGCGTTCTCCATCTCCAAACACACACACACACACAGAATGCACTGAGAAAGCCCTTAGAAACGTTCCCCATAGTAAAAGCACAGCAAAGCCTACTAAAGCACAGTGGAAGCATGGTAAAGCATATTGAAGAAAATGGCTAACCAGGGTAAACTGTGATAAATGCATTGTGTGTGTGTGTGTGCGGGCGTGTGTGTGCGCTGGACCGTGCTTGTGTGTGTGCGTGAGTGCTGTGCGTGCGTTGTGGCATGTTTTGTTTTCTATGCTTGTCCTGTTTATTAACTGCGTTTCATACAAAGTTTCAAACCTGCTTCACCGTTGCTTTCACAGCAACTTTACTGGGGGATGTCAAAGCACTGCTTTTAGAATGGGCTGGTTTGTTATCAATCTGTCCATCTGTTAGAGGACACGACGGAGAGAGAGAATGAAGAGGGAGGGTGTGAAAGACAGAGGTGGAGAGTGAAGAGGGAGGGAGAGAGAGATAGAGAGAGAGAGGGAGGGAGTGAAAGAGAATGATGGGGGGAGGAGGGAGAGATCATCCGCTCAGGATCAATACAGTCACACAGAGTGTGAGTGGCAGGTCTGTAATGAGAGCAGTGTTCATGGAGACATGCTGCAGCATCTCCTCAGTGTGTTAGTGTGTGAAACTGACCCTGTTCAGTGTGTGTCATTGTTAGGAGGGAGGGAGGGAGGGAGGGAGGGAGGACAGTGAGAGGAACACACGAGTGCCACTCAGGGAATCGTGGGATAGCAGCTGGTTCACGCTGGTTCTGTTCTAGGTGGTACTAGGATGGGTTTGGACTTACACTCAGAAGCAGGCACTTGTTCTCCTTGATGGCTCCGATGCAGCCCAGGAACCCAATCACCATGACGACCGTCCCCGCGGAGATCAGCACATTGGCGGCCGAGAGGGAGGGGAAAGAGGCGGAGAGAGTGGCAAAGTTCCCCTGAGTGACAGCCAACCAGATCCCTACACCCAGAATACCACAGCCTCCTAGCTGCAGAGAGAGGAGAGGAGACAGGGGTTAGAGGAGGAGACACAGCCAACCAGACCCCCACACCCAGAATACCACAGCCTCTGAGCTGCAGAGAGAGAGAGTGAGTGTTTTTCTGAGAGAACATCATGTCATTACATTTCAAAGCTCTGTGTTCCAGCAGAAATCCTTCCTACGAGGAGCAGAACAAGAGAAATGCATGTAGAACAAAATCCCACAGATGGGTTTCACTGCTGGGGAAGGGGATGTGAAGAGTGTAGGTGACACTGAGATGAAGCAAATTGAGGTCATTGTTGTACCCATGGGGAGGATTCAGCCCCCCCTCCCTGTTTACGAGTGAGATGGCTTTCAAGGCCTCCTTTTGTGCGGCAGGCTTTCCTATTCTAAAATGTGGGGGTGCATTGAGGCTTGCACGTTTCTATGTGTGTGGGAGGGAGAGTGAGATAGTTAGACACATCAGTTGAATACCTCACACACACACTAAAAGACACACACAAACAATGACTTATATACACGCACACACTGAAACACACACAGTCCAGGCAGGTTATTCATTTCCCAGCCTCCATACCATTTGTTTCCGAATCACAGTTTTGCACTTCCTGTTGATCTGTAATTGCGTTTCAATTTGCGCCTCCTCCCCTGGTCCCTGCACCTGATCGATCGGAGACCTCTCTCTTGAACCACTTTCCCTGACATGGAGCGCCCGCCGATGCCAACAGCAGCTTCCCTTAACCAGCGCAGAACTCGTCAACCCAACAGCGCCTTCTTTAAACATGGATTTAATAAGTTACTGAGCATCGGTGGCGATATGAAAGTCAGTTTGTGGTGTTCAAAGTGTCTCTTCAGATCGTCAAAAGAGATCTAACATGAAGTACTGGACACTATTATGGCTTCTGGTAGATTTTTGCGATTTCATTTTGTAGTTTCTTCAGCCCGTGGCGTGCCAGCCTGTCTGTGTTCTCCACTCGTTATATCAGCCGGGGTGTTAATATTTAATGAGACAGATCCCATGTTATGGTTTCTTAATGAGGGGAGATTAGTTCTGTGAATATTTTACACCAGGGAGCCGTCTGGTTTGATACTGTGATCTGAGTAAGGGGAGCATTCTTAAATTATAACTGTCTGTCCTTATAATCAAACATAAACCCTCTCTCCATCTCCATCCTTACTCGTCTCTACCCCTCTTTTGCCCTATATCCCTCTCTTCCCTTTTTCCTCACTCCTCCTTGCTCCCCCCTCTCTATGCCTCTACCCCTCCTCCTCTTTACCCCTCTCTTCCCCTGTGTTGCAGCTCCCCTTTCTCTCCTCTCTCCCGTCTCCCTCTCTTCCCCTGTGCTGCAGCTCCCCTTTCTCTCCTCTCCTCTGTCCCGTCTCCCTCTCTTCCCCTGTGTTGCAGCTCCCCTTTCTCTCCTCTCCTCTCTCCCGTCTCCCTCTCTTCCCCTGTGCTGCAGCTCCCCTTTCTCTCCTCTCCTCTCTCCCGTCTCCCTCTCTTCCCCTGTGTTGCAGCTCCCCTTTCTCTCCTCTCCTCTCTCCCGTCTCCCTCTCTTCCCGTGTTGCAGCTCCCCTTTCTCTCCTCTCTCCCGTCTCCCTCTCTTCCCGTGTTGCAGCTCCCCTTTCTCTCCTCTCTCCCCCTGTGCTGTAGCTCTGCGTTCTTTCACACATTAGCACTCGCCTCACATCCCCTCCTTGTGCTTCCGAGCCAGATAATTAAAAACGAATCCGCACCAATAAAAAACTCACGCCGAGCAATTCAATAACAGCAGTGCGCGCCCCGGCCAGGGGCAGGTTACACAATTACAGTGAACCCCCAGGGAACCCCGCGCTGAGCGACACAGAGGAACAAATTACTCTGACCCCAACACAACCTACGCTTTGAAATCCATTCTCTCATTAGCACTGGAACATTGTTATGCTATGCATTTACCACAGTTTACCATAGTTTCAATATGCTTTACAGTGCCTCTGTGTTTTACAATGCTTCCCTATGCTTTACCAGACCTCTCTGTGCTTTACTGTGCTTCCCTATGCTTTACCAGACCTCTCTGTGCTTTACTGTGCTTCCCTATGCATTACCACACCTCTCTGTGCTTTACAATGCTTCCCTATGCATTACCACACCTCTCTGTGCTTTACAATGCTGCCCTATGCTTTACAATGCTTCCCTATGCATTACCACACCTCTCTGTGCTTTACAATGCTGCCCTATGCTTTACAATGCTTCCCTATGCATTACCACACCTCTCTGTGCTTTACAATGCTTCCCTATGCATTACCACACCTCTCTGTGCTTTACAATGCTTCCCTATGCTTTACCACACCTCTCTGTGCTTTACAATGCTGCCCTATGCTTTACCACACCTCTCTGTGCTTTACAATGCTTCCCTATGCTTTACCATGCCTCTCTGTGCTTTACAATGCTTCCCTATGCTTTACCATGCCTCTCTGTGCTTTACAATGCTTCCCTATGCTTTACCAGACCTCTCTGTGCTTTACAATGCTTCCCTATGCTTTACAATGCTTCCCTATGCTTTACCACACCTCTCTGTGCTTTACAATGCTTCCCTATGCTTTACCAGACCTCTCTGTGCTTTACAATGCTTCCCTATGCTTTACCACACCTCTCTGTGCTTTACAATGCTTCCCTATGCTTTACAATGCTTCCCTATGCATTACCACACCTCTCTGTGCTTTACAATGCTTCCCTATGCTTTACCACACCTCTCTGTGCTTTACAATGCTTCCCTATGCTTTACAATGCTTCCCTATGCTTTACCACACCTCTCTGTGCTTTACAATGCTTCCCTATGCTTTACCACACCTCTCTGTGCTTTACAATGCTTCCCTATGCTTTACCACACCTCTCTGTGCTTTACAATGCTTCCCTATGCTTTACCACACCTCTCTGTGCTTTACAATGCTTCCCTATGCTTTACCACACCTCTCTGTGCTTTACAATGCTTCCCTATGCTTTACCATGCCTCTCTGTGCTTTACAATGCTTCCCTATGCTTTACCATGACCTCTCTGTGCTTTACAATGCTTCCCTATGCTTTACCACGCCTCTCTGTGCTTTACAATGCTGCCCTATGCTTTACAATGCTTCCCTATGCATTACCACACCTCTCTGTGCTTTACAATGCTTCCCTATGCTTTACCATACCTCTCTGTGCTTTACAATGCTCCCTATGCTTTACAATGCTTCCCTATGCATTACCACACCTCTCTGTGCTTTACAATGCTTCCCTATGCTTTACCACACCTCTCTGTGCTTTACAATGCTTCCCTATGCTTTACCATACCTCTCTGTGCTTTACAATGCTTCCCTATGCTTTACCATGCCTCTCTGTGCTTTACAATGCTTCCCTATGCTTTACCAGACCTCTCTGTGCTTTACAATGCTTCCCTATGCTTTACCATACCTCTCTGTGCTTTACAATGCTTCCCTATGCTTTACCAGACCTCTCTGTGCTTTACAATGCTTCCCTATGCTTTACTATACCTCCCCTACTTTGCCGTGCTGCACAGTGTGAACAGTGTTTCAGATTAAATATGTTCAGTTATAAAATGTGCGAATCAAGACACAAACAAGCCTGGAGTCATTTATTTTGCACCTTAATGTAAGGGAAGGTACCAAGCCAGCAGTGACACGGGCCATTCTCTCTTACAAGGAGGAAACTTTACCGAAACTTTAACGAAATCATAAAAATGATTCTATTAGTGTGATTAGCTGGAGCGGGTTGGACGCGGTGAATTAATTTCATACAAATCAGCATATTTCACATTTCAACTGACTCATGAGAATTAATAAGCCAGAAGATCAAAAAAGAGTGGTGTTAATTGGGTGGGAAAGTGGTAGTTAGGAGAAAGGGGGAGAGGAATTGACAAAGGTCTGTGTAGCTGTGATCCTTTGCAAGGGAAGCTGCTGTTCTCCCCCTTTCCTTTTTCCTGTCCCTCTTGCCTTCTCCTCTCCCACTTCTTTTTCCACTCTCCTTTTTTAATCTCCTTACCCCCTCACTCTCTCTTCGCCTCTCCCTCTCCTCATGGTTTCTCTAATTTCCCTCTCCTTCTCTCCCTCTTTCCTCTCGTTTGCAATTTCCCGAGCTGGCCTCTGAGCACGGTGCTGCTCTCAGAGGGAGTGCGTGCTAGCGTAGAGGACAGGAGAGGGGTCAGGGATAGGGGTTAGTTGGAAATCATAGTGCTGCCGTCAGAAATCAGAGAGCCTGCCGCCGGTCGGTGAGGAGCAGATTAGGTGGAGAAACAGGAACGGACTCGCAGATCGTCTGTTTAACCCGGGAAGACGACCTCTGAGATATTCTGTTAGGAGTTTAGTTGAGCTGGTATTCAAGACTAGCGGCAGTGTACTGTGTAGCAGAGACCTCTCTGAATAATCCCAGTGCGCGGACAAACACACACACAATACCAACTGCAGTGCACGCACACACACACACACACACACACACACACACACAATACCAACTGCAGCGCACACACACACACACACACACACACACACACAATACCAACTGCAGCGCACACACACGCACACACACACACACACACACACACACACACATATGGTTGCGTCGCGTGTGTGTGTTGTGTGTGTGTGTGTGGTGTGTTATGGTTGACGTCACGTGCGTGTGTGTTATGTGTTGACTGCGCGCACACACGCACACATACCACACACACACACACACACACACACACAATACCAACTGCAGCGCACACACACACACACACACACACACACACACACACACCACACACACACACACACACACACACACACACACACACACACACACACACACACACACACACACACACACACACACACGCACACACACACACACACACAATACCAACTGCAGTGCACGCACACACACACACACACACACAATACCAACTGCAGCGCACACACACACACACACACACACACACACACACACACGCACACACAACTGCACACACACACACACACACACACACACACACACACAACACACACACGCACACACACACACACACACACAACCAACTGCAGTGCACGCACACACACACACACACACACACACACACCACACACACACACACACACATACAACTGCACCACACACACACACACACACACACACACACACACACACACACACACTGCAATGCACGCACACACACACACACACACAATACCAACTGCACACACGCACACACACACACACACACACACACACACACACACACAACTGCAACTGCACGCACACACACACCACACACACACACACACACACAATACCAACTGCAGCGCACACACACACACACACACACACACACAGTGCACACACACACACAGTTATGGTTGACGTGCGTTCCACACACACACACACGTCACAATAACCAAACACTGCACCACACACACACACACAATACCAACGCAGCGCACACACACACACACACACACACACACACACACACAATACCAACTCTGTATAAAAGAATAGAAGTACGTCACCAGTGTTTAACAAATAAAACCTCTGGACAGTCCTGTGTAATATCAGCACCACACCCACTGAGCAAGGGATTGAGCAGCCCAAGGTCCTAACCACTAGGGGCGCCATTTCACAATAGCGCTAAACATATATTGACTATTCTTCAACAGTTTAGACTGGAGCATGGAATATGTTGGGTAAGACAAACCACACGATACACGCTTTCTCAACATATACAAAGAACTCTACAGATAAATGAACACACTTTATATTTTTTCAAATATTTATGTTTAATAAAACAATAGCAGTAATAATAATAACAAGCCCTATAAGGGTGTGTGTGTGTGTGTGTGTATATAATTACACAAACAACGATGCACACCAACATAACCAACCAATCACAGTGCTGCCGTCAGCAATCAGACAGCCTGCAGTCAGAATACAGAAGCATTCTCTGCGACATTATTTTTTTCTAACTTTAAAACAACTCCTTTTAAGCCCACTTAAACATTTTCACTGGAGACTGGCTAATTCGCTAGCCTAAACCTAACCCTAACCTTGTGCTGTTCTCCTTGGAGTCCTGGGTTCAAATCCACTTGATTTCTTTTATTTTCATAGAATGTGTTAATTGATCTTATAGGCAGTGTGAAACACAGCTCCCCTGTAGAAGCTGGCAGTTCAAATCCGGTTCCTGGGGTAAATAATGATGATTGTGTTTCCACAGATGGAGGAGGAGGGTCTGCACCTAGCCCCCCCCCCCCAAGGAGAACAGCACAGCATGCTAGTGAATTAGCCCCCTTGTTTTTTTTTCTACAAGGTCAGTTAACCAATTCTTTGTAAATAAAGGAAGGAATGCCCTGGATTTGTGAAATCAGGGTGGCAGATCAGCTATATGGAAGACATTAAGACGAGGAGTAAAGGTTGGGGGTGTTGCTGCCTGAGGCAAGAGGCAAACGCTACTTTTGCAGATTCCTATCGTGACCACTCAATAATTCTTCATTTTATTACTGAATTCCCACAATGAGAATTCCCCATGTGAACTGCACCCTAATGGAGTTCCGAATCCCATCTGATTACTGCCCTGCTGAAAACGACAACGAAAGAATGAAAGGGAGTCTGCTGAATCGTTGCACCAACATTTAGACAAAATGTTAAACTACATTATTACCTGACCCCGCCTTTTATTGTGCCAAGAACCCTGATTTTTTTTTTTTTTTTTGGATAAGTAAATATTTCACCCTGTAGACAAACCACTGCACCCTGACCCCAGACTCCTATCTCATTCACTCCTTTTATCTGTCTCTCTGTCTCTCCAGTGACAGCAAAACTTGGAAGACCTGTACAAGATTCTCAAAGCTACTCTAAAATGAATGTGGAGAGAATATTTTTGTACCTCGTGGCACTCTTTGCTGTTCTGGGGAGTCTGCTATACAAAGACTACAAGAGATAGGTCACTCTCTGCTTGATTACAGACAGCAAACGACCACTTCGAAACACATTGCAAATCATTTATTTTAAATAAAAACAGGACAGGCATTTCCTTTTTCCTAATGCCGATTTTGGGGTACAGATGTTTGAGAATCGAGTCCAACGTGCCACGGAGGTCCTCGTTTCACCCCCTGAGTATCCACGTTCTCTACCAGACCTGTATGCTTTTAGTGGCCGCTTCCCTAGCCACACAGACAGCCCTCTGAAATGCACGCAGAACACATTAAGTCATGCTGTGGGGCGTATTAGGTTAATAAAAGCTGCATTATCCATTTTAAAAAGTGCCTGGCAAGGAAAAAAAAAAACAAAGCGCTCAAGCGAATCGGAATGAAATCTCAGAGGAGAGGCCGCGCGCTAAATATAAAACGACAGGACACGTTAACGAAGGACGACGCGAGCACCGTTTCGGGGGGATACAGTGAGACTGAGTCCTCCTTTGAAGAGACGTCAACGAAGCCTTCTTTAAAATCCCTGTCTTTGCCTTCCGTAGGACAGGGAGCTCTAGTCGTTAGATAATGGGGCCTGTGCTGGGGGAGCGGTTCTGACCCAAAACAAACTGGGACATTTTACATCTCAAAAAAATACATTTTGAAAATGTTTTAATTTCGAGGATGTTTGTGAGCAACCAGCTGGACAAGCCAGGGTTTACCACAGAACACCCTGACAGCAGGCAGTGGTAACCTAGCTACAAGAGGCAAGACAATTTTAAAGAAGAGCCAAGGGGTTAAATCTACACTCGCGCACACTGCCTCCAGCCAGGGTGTCGGTTCACAGGTACGGCTCTGGCTGCAGGTGGCTGACGGTATTGAACAGTAAATGCCTTAATTGGGAGGAAACGTTCCTCTTTGCAGTTGAATTGTGCCTGCCCGTTCCGAGCAGAGCTGTAATTACAAGGAAATTGAAATGGGAAAGGGTGGCATTGATCCCGGTAAACAGATCTGTAACGCTACAAGGACTCGGGAAGGAGTTCACGAAGACTCCTGCGTGCAGCAATTTATATGTAAAATGATCTTGTAATAACTACAAAGATCGTTCCTTGCCTACCCGACCTGCTATAACCTCTGCAAGGTTCAATGTAACTATTCTCATGTTCCTGAGCACAAACAAGAATAAACTTGAACTGCACCAACTGGCCATATTTTTCATCCTTATAAAAGTTTTACCACGCTAAATTTGCATGGTGATTTTGCCATTCCATCCACCCCTCCCTCTCCCCTGTTATACCCTGGTTTGCCTTTTTTTATATGCTTAACCAGACCTATCTGAGCTTTACAATGCTTCCCTATGCTTTACCAGACCTATCTGTGCTTTACAATGCTTCCCTATGCTTTACCAGACCTCTCTGTGCTTTACAATGCTTCCCTATGCTTTACCACACCTCTCTGTGCTTTACAATGCTTCCCTATGCTTTACCAGACCTATCTGTGCTTTACAATGCTTCCCTATGCTTTACCAGACCTCTCTGTGCTTTACAATGCTTCCCTATGCTTTACCATACTCTCTATGTTTTACAATGCTTCCCTATGCTTTACGAGACCTCTCTTTGCTTTACAATGCTTCCCTATGCTTTACTGTGCCTCTATGCTTTACAATGCTTCCCTATGCTTTAGCAGACTTCTCTGTGCTTTACAATGCTTCCCTATGCTTTAGCAGACTTCTCTGTGCTTTACAATGGTTCCTTATGCTTTAACTGTGTTTTGTGACACTTAGCTGTGCTTTTGCAAAGGGAAACCTTTTTAGAAGCCAGCTGCCATGGAAGAGAGTCTAGCTGCATCAAACACTGGAGCAATTCCACGAGGTACCGAAAAACACAGCTCTCTTCTCTTCTAACTCTGGCAACAGTGCTAATGGACTGTATGTTGTGTTTTTAGCAGAACTCCTGGCTCGTATGATCCCTGGGGTCAAGCTAGCTTCGCTTTGTCAGGACACCAGACCAACAACCAAAAACAGGGATTTGTACTCAAAACCAGGAGTGGTTTTCCAGTTTCTAGATCATTTCTTTACTGCTTAGGGACTGTGCATTTCGTTAACAATTCTGTGCTCCAGTCTGTCTTTAAGAGGAGAGCTACAAACTCTTCCCATCCACTGTGCATTCCAGAGAGGCAGGCAGGGTTACTGTAAGCTGGGTAACAAATTCTGTCTGCTACACCAGCCTGGGTATTATAATATTTGTTTATTTAGCATACGCCTATATCCAATGGATTTGGACCGGGGACCTCCTGGTTACAAGCTCTTTTCTTTAACCACTGGACCACACAGCCTCCTATCTGTCGCTCCCTAGTTGACAGTTTCTTCAATCCCTGCTCAGCGATTACAAAAATCGTGTCTCGCAGTCTGCAGAGCCAAACACACGCGTGTCACAACCAGCGCTGTGTAAGATCAGGCTGTTCCAATCAAAGCAGCCGCGATGTGTGTCAGCCTGGCCAAACAAAGCCTTCATCTCTTACCCAGACTCGTCTCCTCGCTGTGCCGTGTAATCAAACCCTGCCAGCGCTGAGCTGAAACTAAAGAAAACACTGCAGCACAAACTACTCCAGCAAAGACATGGAGGGTGAAATCCCCAATGCCTCTCTCTCTCTCTCTCTCTCTCGAGAGAGAGCGCCAGCGTTGCATGCTTGCCTGTTAAACACTGTAAAGTGACAGAAACCCTGGGCTGATTTTTTTCCTAGCAGTTCCTCCTTTAGTGTTCAGAATGCTTCTTGTTTAAAGTCTGATTCTAGCTGCCCAGATTCTAAATTATAACTCATGCTGCTGCTTTCAGCCAAGACCCCAGTACGTCTTATTAAGTTCAGGTCATGCTAGAATACCCACTGACTCAGCTTTCATCACAGCTTTTTTTTGGAGCTTTCGTCCATTATCTTGGCACTTGTGAAAAACTCCTCGTCACAATGATCAGGTCGGCCACTGGAACCCCCCCCCCCCCCCCCGTGAAGATTTAGCTGGCTTCTCTCTGATCTATGGCAGTCTCTGTATTTCCTTCTGGCACACTTGTCTCTTTTCCAAGCCTTCATCTCTGTGAAGAATGAGATAGCAGCTCTGCGACCGTCCTTGGAGATTTTGCGCAGCGCCATGGCAAGCTCGTTTTTCAATTCTTAATAGACACTGCTTTTCTGTTTTCATTTATTTCTTTGCAAAACAGAGTGATGGATTGATCGCTCTCTTTCTCTCTGTCTGCCTTTGGAACCATAGTAGGCAATGACAAAAGAGCTCCTCAAACCCACTGCCTTCCACACTGCAGCCCAGCGCTTTCTCTAACCACTGAGCTCCTCAAACCCACTGCCTTCCACACTGCAGCCCAGCGCTTGCTTTATCTAACCACTGAGCTCCTCAAACCCACTGCCTTCCACACTGCAGCCCAGCGCTTTCTTTATCTAACCACTGAGCTCCTCAAACCCACTGCCTTCCACACTGCAGCCCAGCGCTTTCTTTATCTAACCACTGAGCTCCTCAAACCCACTGCCTTCCACACTGCAGCCCAGCGCTTTCTTTATCTAACCACTGAGCTCCTCAAACCCACTGCCTTCCACACTGCAGCCCAGCGCTTTCTCTAACCACTGAGCTCCTCAAACCCACTGCCTTCCACACTGCAGCCCGGCGCTTTCTTTATCTAACCACTGAGCTCCTCAAACCCACTGCCTTCCACAGGGCAGCCCAGTGCTTGCTGTTTTTCTCAAACCCCTGAGCTACTGAACCTCAGAGCTGGGCATCTTTAAATGAAGATTGCGATGTTGTTTTTTCCATCTTTCTCTCTCTCTCTCGTGTCTGTTCAGAGGCTAAATCTGTAAATAAACCAGCAGGCCGTCAAGGTGCAGACAGATAATGAAGCGCACTGATAAGAGAGAGACGAGACGAGCTGACAAGGCCGTGCAAGACGAAGACAGAAATTCAAAGGAGAGAGCAAAACAAACAAACAAACACACAGACGTCTGTCGTGACAGAGCAAGCTAATGATCTGCTCTGGCCCAGTGAAGCAATGATACTGCTGTGAGAGATGTGGGAGACCCATTACAAGAGTCTTTAGTTGAAACAACTCCCCCAGTTCAAACTTTCGGGGAACATTGCAACACATATTGGAACCATTTCATTTTCCCTGTGTGAGAAAATGCAATTTGACACCGGGATCGTAATAAGCCTGTCCCTGCGTCTCAGGTGAGAAAGAGAGTGAGAGAGAGAGATGGGACAGAACAGGACTCTGAGACAGCTGTCAGGCTGAGAGAGCGAGAGGGGAGCTGTTCGTTACTCATGGTAATAATTACACACTCAGGAACTTTGCAGATTCAGTGTGATGAGCTCCAGCATGGAGAGTGAGAGTGCTGTCACTCAGAGAATTAGCCCCAGGACATTTGCAGTTTCCCCAATTGCTTTATAATATGAACTTACCTGGTTTACCTTGTTTTTATAAAAATATATATAAATATATATTTTACCACACCTCTCGGTGCTTTACAATGCTTCACAAGACCCCTCTGTGCTTTACCAGACCTCTCTATGCTTCACAATCCTTCCCTATGTGTTACCACACACTCTGTGCTTTTCAATGCTTCCCTATGCTTTACCAGACCTCTATCTGGTTTACAATGCTTCCCCATGATTTACCATACATCTCTGTGCTTTACAATGCTTCACCAGACCCCTCTGTGCTTTACAATGCTTTACCAGACCTCTCTGTGCTTTACAATGCTTCCCTATGCTTTACCATAACTCTCTGTGCTTCACAATGCTTTCCTATGCTTTATCATACATCTCTGTGCTTTACAATGTCTACATATGCTTTACCATGCTTGCAAAAACTCAATTCATATACATTTCCCTGAGATTATAATTTCTACCTGTTGGATAACCAGTCACACTAATGTTATTTCTGCTCCATTATTTACCAGACTATCTATTACTAGCGCATATTAACAGTCGAGCGACAAATCTTCACAGCTTTGCTAATTACACCGATCAACGGGAACAGCCAGTTAATCATCGCATTATTAAAAAAGCAAGTTCACAGAAAGAAAAAAAAAACACACAAAAGAAACCACAGCATCGTTTTAATAATAAAAATATATTTCATAGGTGAATCTGAGCTCCTCGGGCAGCGTTACGAACACAGCTGCCAACAGCCTATTCATCTTCATATACTGCAGTTATGAAACGACACTGCAATTAACTAGGAGCTGAACTGGCAAGCAGGAGCAGCGTGCATCAACAGCGACTCTGCTCTCCTATCCAATTAGGGGAAACTAGCTCCTGATTGGACGAGTTAGAGGGGTCCGGAACGCAACGCAATTGTTCCAGCATTGTCTCTGTTTATTGCTCAGGGCTCCAGCCAGTGGTGCAGTTGAACAGATAAACATGAACAGATACATTATTACCAGCCCTCAGCCAACCACAGCCCCGCCATACAGTTCTGTGAGCTGGGATGAAGGCTACTAGCACCGCCCTGCAGGTCCAGTGCGCTCGACTACAGAACATTAACAGAGCATTAGCAACCAATCACAGAACACTCACGCACGCACGTGCACAAACAGAACTTAGTCCAGCCCCCTGCTCGCGGTCGCAGTTCTGACAGAGTTCTCAGCTGTTAGTGTCGCGCGCAGCAACACAACACAGACGCTCATTGTTAAAATATCCTGTCTTTAACCCAGGATTTGCACAGTATCATAGCAGAGTAAACTCTGTATCCCTTATATGAGAAGTGGGTAAACGCAACATTGCTCAAATTAAAGGCGGATGAACAGCGTTTACCCTCGACTACATCACTGGCTCTAGCCATGCAAATGTTCAAACTCAGCCCTAGTCATATTCTTTACTAACTTTGCTTCATGTTTTAACTTCACGTTTAATTAAAAAAATAATTAAAGGTGGTGCAACTCACACATGCTTTCGTGTAACTGGGCTAACCCCTACCCCTACCCCTACCCCTAACCCTACTCCTACCCCTAACCCTACCTCTAACCCTAACCTTAATCCTAGCTCGAAACCTGACTCTATCTGTAACCCTAATCCTAACTCTAACCCTTTGAAAGGTGCAGCTGCAAAATACTGGGCTAAGACAATAAGGGAAGAAGTCATCTTAGATAAAGGTGTCTGCTAAATAAACACATATTAAACTAATAATAATAATAATAATAATAAGATATAATAATCGGGGCTGTCGCTCTGACTCTAGAAGTCAAATTTACCAAGTGCACTTATTAGTTGCACTTTCAATATTCTTTTTCAGTCCACAAAAAAACAAAAGAAAAAAGAAATGGGTCAGAAACACAGTCAAACAGCCTCCTCTGAAGGTCATGTTGTTTTCTCCCCAGCTGGAGTGCAGAGGAAAAGGCTGGACAAACACATGAATTAATAATACTCTGGAGCCAGGAGAGAGACAGGCAGAGTGCTGAGGGACCGGGACTGAATAATTCAACACCCCATAACTTTTTTTTTTTTTTTTTTTAAGAATCGGCAATTGTTTTTTTTTTACCCCATTTTCTCCCCAATTTGAAATGCCCAATTTTACGCCTGACTCACCACTGCCACCCCCACGCTGACTCGGGAGAGACGAAGATGGACACATGCCTCCTCCGAAACGTGTGCCGTCAGCCGACCGGCTTTTCTTCACTCTGCAGACCCGCCATGCAGCCAGCTCAGAGCGTCGGAAGACACCGCAGCTCTGGGCAGCTTACAGACAAGCCCGCAGGCGCCCGGCCAGACTACAGGGGTCGCTGGTGCGCGGTGAGCTGAGGACACCTTGGGCGACCTAAACCCTCCCCACCCCAGGCAGCGCTCAGCCAATTTTGCGCTGCCCCCTAGGAGTTCCCGTCCACGGCCGGCAGTGGAACAGCTTGGATCCCGAGTCAGCGATCTACAGGCTATAGGACTCGGGAGCCTCTCATCTTATTATTATTATCACCATCAGCACCCTGTGCATCTCTTTCTTTTAAAAAATAAAATGATTCACTAATCAAAAACATGTGCTTTTGAGACCCAAGGTTACTGGGCAGGTCCGGTAGTTTACCTGTACTGTGTGTAGCGGGCAGTGCTGTGTGATTCTGAACCCAGAATGCAGACGAGCCCAGCTCCTTTGCATAGCGGTTAAGATGCTCTCTCGTGGTGTGCATGGGCGCAGGTTCAAACCCAGCCACCCTCTGGACCCAACTGGGTTGGGTTGACTTTGTTTGGTGGTCGGGTTCTAGCTTTGAAAAGACTGGAAGAAAGGCTTTGAAAACTCAACTCTTAGTGTCTTACAGTTATACCTGTTTAAATAATGCAGATACCATGTTAATAATATGATAGCTGCACGCCGCAGGAAGATTATGTCTGATTAAAGGCAAACCCTGCCAGTGAGAGACTTCAATCGCATGGAAATCACATTCCTGTTAGCCAACTGCCTGAATTATGATCAAAACCACACGCACAAACATGTTTGTTTGTTTTTTTCTGCCAAGATCTTTATTTCCAACACCAGGCCTTCTAAATCACAATATACAGATTGAGAGTTTCTAAAGAACCCAAACTGAGGATACAGAACTCTTGCAGTAATGCAGCGATTCAACCGGAAGCAGATGTACAGGAATAAATGCCACGTGTGACTCGTCAGGTAATTACTGGACCCTGGTTAGTAATGCCACTATAATCACTGTGCTGGTGGGGGGGGCAAATCTGAGGACTGATGCATTAAATAGCAAAATGAAACTCTTTCAACACTGCAGAGCTACCTATTGGTATAGGAGGTCTTCAGGAAAGATAACACTGCAGATCTGTGTAGAGGTCTATAGGAAAGAGAACTCCACTCTACACTGCAGAGCACTCTAGCAGTATAGGAAAGGCAGCTCTGCTCAGAACTATAGACTGATATTCCTGTACACTGCAGGGAAGAGAAACCAAACATACATTTGAAAGAGATGAACTGGAGGCAAGTCGATCAGCCTGCTGCCAGATCTCACTCTCTGAATAGAAACAGGGGTGAAATGGAAGCTGAGAAAATACAAAATTAGCCTAATTTGCGCTTGCTCTCGCACGGAGGAGCTATTATGGGATGCGCCGTGGCGCGCGATTCCTGGAAGCGAGCAGGGCACTGACAGAGAGAGGAAACAAGAAGCCAGCAAGAGGCACGAGAAAATGAACAAATTAACAACCCGACAAGACATGCCATCGCTAATCTGTGAGGCTCTGCGTAGAGACACCCCCTAAAGGAGCCTTCGCAACTGCATGTCAGCCACATCCGTCCCCCACAGGGTGACCAGACAGCAAGAGTGGAAAACTGGGACTCTCAGTTTTGGTGGGGGCGGGGGCAGGGTTATAATATAAGTTTGAACACAAAAAGTACAGAGCGTGCACATACCATGTACTGAAGCTTGTATGCCCTCTAACTGTCAGCACCAGCACTTTTTTTTTTAATTTTGTCATCTCCAATTTTTACCCTAGTTTTCTCCCCAATTTAGTGTGCCCAATTATTATCTGTATCCTCAGCTCACTGCTCGCAACAACCAGACCTATAGTGCCAGAGGACAACACAGATCCAGAGGCTCCACTGCAGAGTAACGGGTGCTCTATTTGCCACAGGGGTCGCTGATGTATGGTGAGCTGTGGATTCCCCTGCCGACCTAAGCCCTCCCTACCCAGCCAATTTTGCGCTGCCCCTAGGCACTCCCGGTCATAATAATAATAATAATAATAATAATAATAATAATAATAATAATAATAATAATAATAATAATAAAATAATAATAATAATGTTGTATCCCACTGGCGTGATGCTTCACGCCCGCTGTGTGCACAATTTACATAAGAAAGGTTACAAATGAGAGGAGGCCATTTGGCCCATCTTGCTCGTTTGGTTGTTAGTAGCTTATTGATCCCAGCATCTCATCAAGCAGCTTTTTGAAGGGTCCCAGGGTGTCAGCTTCAACAATAACATTACAGGGGACTTGGTTCCAGACTCCCAGAAGTGCCTCCTATTTCCTGTTCTGAAAGCCCCTTTATCTAATCTCCATTTGTGACCCCTGGTCCTTGTTTCTTTTTTTCAGGTCGAAATAATCCCCTTGGGTCGACACTGTCAATACTTTTAGAATTTTGAAAGCTTGAATCAGGTCGCTGCATAGTCTTCTTTGTTCAAGACTGAATAGATTCAATTCTTTCAGCCTGTCTGCAGATGACATGCCTTTTAAATCCAGAATAATTCTGGTCGCTCTTCTTTGCACTATTTCTAGAGCAGCAATATCCTTTTTGTAGTGAGGTGACCAGAACTGAACACAATATTCAAGATGAGGTCTTACTAATGCATTGTTCAGTTTTAACATTACTTCCCTTGATTTAAATTCAACACTTTTTCACAATATATCAGAGCATCCTGTTGGCCTTTTTATAGCTTCCCCACATTGTCTAGATGAAGGCATTTCTGAGTCAACAAAAACTCCTAGGTCTTTTTCAGATTCCTTCTTCAATTTCAGTGTCTCCCATATGGTATTTATAATGCACATAAGTGCCTTACACTTTTCTCTATTAAATGTCATTTACCATGTGTCTGCCCAGTTCTGAATCTTGTCTAGATCATTTTGAATGACCTTTGCTGCTGCAACAGTGTTTGCCACTCCTCCTACTTTTGTGTCGTCTGCAAATTTAACAAGTTTGCTTACTATATCAGAATCTAAATCATTAATGTATATTAGGAATAGCAGAGGACCTAATACTGATCCCTGTGGTACTCCACTGGTTAGCTCACTCCATTCTGAGGTTTCTCCTCTAATTAGTCCTTTCTGTTTTCTACATGTTAACCACTCCCTAATCCATGTGCATGCATTTCCTTGAATCCCTACTGCGTTCAGTTTGAGTCATATGATTGGAGTCCAGGCCCAAACATCAGTGATCAAGACGCTTCGCCAGTAAAACCGTGTAGGAGCATATGTATACGCAAGCCGGGCAGGGTGTATATTTTGTCTCACTGGTGCAGGGTGTATATTTTGTCTCACTGGTGCAGGGTGTGTATTTTGTCTCACTGGTGCATGGTGTAGATGTTTCCACTCGCAAGATACCAGCAGGTTTTGTTGCTAATAATAGATTCTGTACTTTTTATTTGCAGTGCATTTGCTGATTATTTTTTTAGGTCCATGTGACCTGTGAATGCAGAGGCCAGGTGACGTGCAATTCAGCACAAAGTGCTGACTAATATAACGTACAGGAGGATTACAAAAGTGTCCGTCCTCTTTACTAGTTACCTTTAAACAATTCTCAGTTCAGAAGACTTGCTACCTTTCCTCCCATCGCATTTACTTGTGAAGTTTCTTTTCAGCAATATTTCTGAATTACAGTAAAAAAAAGCACATGTATAAAATGGTCGAGGGTTCTGTAAGAAACAGGCTAATTACCCTCAAGGGCTGGGCATCAGCCTGTTTCAAACAGCCCTATGCGATACTCTATATACAACGCACCACTGTTTAGACAGAGAGACAGCGAGAGGCAGCCCTTTCCTAGTCGTGGATCAGAGGAATATGCTCTGGCATTCTTCTGGTTGGGTCGGAGCCGTGTAGCAAATTGCAACAGGCAATTTTCTTCTACTTAAAAACGTTTAATCTGCAGCTTCAAAACCAGCGATCTCAGACCTTGCTTACCAACTCTCAACTTCACCCTGTCGGACTGGCTTTCAAAAATAACAGTTCTTCATTCCTCTTGACTGATGCATCTCTGGCAGTAAAAAAAAAACCGAACAAAATCTCATTTTTAAAATAGGCTACAACTATCAGAGCATCCAGAAGCAATGACGGTAAGTTGGTTGCAGTATATACTGGACTGTACTGCTGTACACATAGTCTGTGTATCAAATGCATTCATTATTCATTAGTTCATTAATTGATAAGCAATCAGGCTTTGGCAATGCAATACGATTACTCATTTCTTTTGTCACTGCTGTACATTTATAGCAAGCAGCAGAATGAGATTCAACCAGACATTACGAAGCTTTGTGGCAGATGTTTTGTGATTGATTGTGTGTGTGTGTGTGTGTGTGTGTGTGTCTCTGTCTCTCTGGGTGGGCACCTCATGGGGTGAGAGTCTATCTGGGTGTTTAAATAAATACATCAGTGAACAATAGTATTTTAAATAAAAACAGGAAATAAAAGCTATTTTCTCTGGTAAACGGACCAAGAATAAACAACAGCCCACCCCCCCCCCCCAAAAAAAAAAAAAAAAAAAAAAAAATAGTCTTGCACTTTTGCCAATTCTTTTGGAAACACAAGAGAAATACTAAAATAAAAAAATAAAACTGTGCAATCTTGGTAAAGGCCCTTTGAATGTATCTTGCCTGAATGTCTCTCTCTCTCTCTCTCTCTCTCTCTCTCTCTCTGTGCATCACCCCTAACATATCTGCTGTTGCATTACACACACTCTCAAGTGCTTCGTGATTCATTGCTGTTGGTTAAGGGATTAACAGGAATTAGGGGGGGATTGTGTCCCATATAATTGCATTGAAGTGACTGGCTTCTAATAACAGGTGTTTCATCTGATGCTATTTTTTGTTGCCGTAAGCTGTTTCCCATGACAGAAAACTTCCCTCTATAAAACAGTGGCAACACAATGTATCTATACTAGACTGTATTGAATTAGCTGTCCCTCAGATCCCCGGTACAGCACTAAGTTCTCTATACTAGACTGTATTGAATTAGCTGGCTCTCAGATCCCCAGTACAGCACTGAGTTCTCTATAGACTATATTGAATTAGCTGTCTCTCAGATCCCCAGTACAGCACTGAGTTCTCTATACTAGACTGTATTGAATTAGCTGGCTCTCAGATCCCCAGTACAGCACTGAGTTCTCTACACTAGACTGTATTGAATTAGCTGTCTCTCAGATCCCCAGTACAGCACTGAGTTCTCTACACTAGACCGTAGATTAGCTGGCTCTCAGATCCACAGTACAGCACTGAGTTCTCTATACTAGACTGTATTGAATTAGCTGGCTCTCAGATCCCCAGTACAGCACTGAGTTCTCTATACTAGACTGTATTGAATTAGCTGGCTCTCAGATCCCCAGTACAGCACTGAGTTCTCTATACTAGACTGTATTGAATTAGCTGGCTCTCAGATCCCCAGTACAGCACTGAGTTCTCTATACTAGACTGTATTGAATTAGCTGTCTCTCAGATCCCCAGTACAGCACTGAGTTCTCTACACTAGACTGTATTGAATTAGCTGGCTCTCAGATCCCCAGTACAGCACTGAGTTCTCTATACTAGACTGTATTGAATTAGCTGGCTCTCAGATCCCCAGTACAGCACTGAGTTCTCTATACTAGACTGTATTGAATTAGCTGCTCTCAGATCCCCAGTACAGCACTGAGTTCTCTATACTAGACTGTATTGAATTAGCTGGCTCTCAGATCCCCAGTACAGCACTGAGTTCTCTACACTAGACTGTATTGAATTAGCTGGCTCTCAGATCCCCAGTACAGCACTGAGTTCTCTACACTAGACTGTATTGAATTAGCTGCTCTCAGATCCCCAGTACAGCACTGAGTTCTCTACACTAGACTGTACTGCAATCTATTCTCTTTGCCAAAGAGCTCTTAGCTAACAAGACGTGGATATTGTTTTCATCCAGCTTTACTGAAGCTTAACAATAGTGATGATGATGATGATGATGATGATGATGATGATGATGATGATGAGCAGTAATTGGGTTTCTAGCGCTTCTCTCAGAGACTCCTCCGTGGCAGCTCTGTGCAGATCATAGTTCTGGGATTAGTCGTTTCAGGCAGGAGCAGAGCCCGGGGCAGTGTGCTGGGAATACTTTAACTGCTGCTCAGCTGCTCTGTGAAAGGAGACAGGGCCCCAGCAAACACACGGCTGGTTAACTACTCCATTCTGTAGCTTTACACCACCAGTCCTTTAGAAAAAGTTCACTACAGTAAAAGCACATCAAAGTGTGATAAAGCACAGTGAAAGCATCGGTAAGCATTGTAAAGCACAGAGAGGTATGGTAAAGCATAGGGAAGCATTGTAAAGCACAGAGAGGCATGGTAAAGCATAGGGAAGCATTGTAAAGCACAGAGAGGTCTGGTAAAGCATAGGGCAGCATTGTAAAGCACAGAGAGGCATGGTAAAGCATAGGGAAGCATTGTAAAGCACAGAGAGGCATGGTAAAGCATAGGGAAGCATTGTAAAGCACAGAGGTCTGGTAAAGCATAGGGAAGCATTGTAAAGCACAGAGAGGCATGGTAAAGCATAGGAAAGCATTGTAAAGCACAGAGAAGCATGGTAAAGCATAGGGAAGCATTGTAAAGCACAGAGAGGTCTGGTAAAGCATAGGGAAGCATTGTAGAGCACAGAGAGGCATGGTAAAGCATAGGGAAGCATTGTAAAGCACAGAGAGGTCTGGTAAAGCATAGGGAAGCATTGTAAAGCACAGAGAGGCATGGTAAAGCATTGGTAATATTGTAAAGCAGAGGGAGGTATGGTAAAGCATGTTAAAAAAATAGCAAACCAGGCTAGACTGAATGCCTAGTGAAAGCATGGAGGAAAACTCCAATAATTACCTGGCAAATATACCTGGTAAAGTTCTATAAGGGACAGCATGCAATATCAGGCATAGCTGAGAAAGACATCTGGTCGTCACTACGGCGTTTACCCACTTCTCATTGAAGGAATAAGGCACTTACTCGCTCCTGCTCTCCTGTGATAAGCAAATCCTGGCTATACCAAGGGTTAAAACCAAAGCCCATTCCAACTTATTATATAAAGCGACTCGGGAGCATTTTAACGATGGGCAGAATGTCTTCCGATTAACCTTGAACCCACAATCCTGCACGAACTGAGACGCGTGTAAATCTGCTGGGCACATCTGCACACCCTCAGTGCCCGCCATGCCACTGCCCAGCCTGGACAGGATAGCTTAATGAATGGTTGTTTTAAGTGAACTAGCGGAGAATGACTGCAGCGAAGGAAGATACACTGGAGACAGGATCAGCGGCATTGAATCAGGAGATGGAATTTATCGTGGGGGGGGGGACGGGGGGGGACTGTAGTTAGCGGTAATGAAACACTCACACACATACCCTGTCGTGTATCAGAGCTTGTCAATATCAAATCAATAGCCTGACAGTAAGCGAACCCTCGCTGGCTCACTCAATTACTGAGTTTATCTGCTCATAACAAACCTCTTCAGACCCTGTATCCAAATCACTCTTAGGACTGACAGTACAAATGGAAAAGCCTGAGACCAGACATCAGACCCATTCAGACTGAAGGACCTGTATTAGGAAGTGGCAGCCAGCTAATTCAATATAGTATACAGAAAACTCAGTGTGTACTGGAGATCTGAGAGCCAGCTAATTCAATACAGTCTAGTATAGAGAACTCAGTGCTGTACTGGAGATCTGAGAGCCAGCTAATTCAATACAGTCTAGTGTAGAGAACTCAGTGCTGTACTGGGGATCTGAGAGCAGCTAATTCAATACAGTCTAGTATAGAGAACTCAGTGCTGTACTGGGGATCTGAGAGCCAGCTAATTCAATACAGTCTAGTATAGAGAACTCAGTGCTGTACTGGGGATCTGAGAGTCAGCTAATTCAATACAGTCTAGTATAGAGAACTCAGTGCTGTACTGGGGATCTGAGAGTCAGCTAATTCAATACAGTCTAGTATAGAGAACTCAGTGCTGTACTGGGGATCTGAGAGCCAGCTAATTCAATACAGTCTAGTATAGAGAACTCAGTGCTGTACTGGGGATCTGAGAGCCAGCTAATTCAATACAGTCTAGTATAGAGAACTCAGTGCTGTACTGGGGATCTGAGAGCCAGCTAATTCAATACAGTCTAGTATAGAGAACTCAGTGCTGTACTGGGGATCTGAGAGCCAGCTAATTCAATACAGTCTAGTATAGAGAACTCAGTGCTGTACTGGGGATCTGAGAGCCAGCTAATTCAATACAGTCTAGTGTAGAGAACTCAGTGCTGTACTGGAGATCTGAGAGCCAGCTAATTCAATACAGTCTATAGAGAACTCAGTGCTGTACTGGGGATCTGAGAGCCAGCTAATTCAATACAGTCTAGTATAGAGAACTCAGTGCTGTACTGGGGATCTGAGAGCAGCTAATTCAATACAGTCTAGTATAGAGAACTCAGTGCTGTACTGGGGATCTGAGAGCCAGCTAATTCAATACAGTCTAGTGTAGAGAACTCAGTGCTGTACTGGGGATCTGACAGCCAACTAATTCAATACTATAATCAATTGGCATCTTGAATTTAATGGAAAGGCACAGGCTGGATGCGAACCGCAAACCACATGGTTCAAAGACGAGACAGCTCTCCATGGAATGACTGTGTTACCAGAGTGCACTGCATGCACTAGAGAAATGCATTCCAAATGAAAAGCTGGAGATGCACAGCAAACAGCACAGCGCAGCACAGCACAGCACAGCACAGCACAGCACAGCACAGCACAGCACAGCACAGCATACACCACCCAGCACAGCTAAAGGATTAGGGATTATATACTTTCATAATGTCAAAAAACTGCTAGATGCTGTAAAATGCAACACTGTCACCCCCACGCTGGCTCTGGCCAGCGGACGAGAGCTCCACATCAGCAAAGGAAACAGCAACGGTGTGGGTCCAGGAATCAATAACGCACTGCAGGGTGTGGTTCAATACAAGATATGGTTCAATACAAGGTGGAGCCCAGATAAGCAGCTGTATTCGGACTCCCTGGGGGTGTGTTACTACGCTCAACCCTACTCCAGCACCCCCCTCCCCCTCAGTGAAGTGGTCCTGAAGGTTCCAAGCTGTGTTGCTATGGTGGCCTATCGGTAGAGGCTGGAAGACTTGACAGCCAATGGGATTGCTCCCTCCATTTTTACAATTCACTTTGCTATGATATGAGACTCATTCCTTGCTATGGACGAGGCAGCTCACAACTTCCTTCCTTCCGAGCAGGGAAGAGGAGGTTGTGGGCTGGAGCACTCGGATAACATTTCTTTGTATCTGCATCCCCTCTCCAATCAAGCAGAGAAGGGGTCCTCCATCCGACACCCTTTAGCTGGGAGCCAGTGTGTGGATTGTGGCTTAAGAATAAATTAACTGAGACACAGGACTCTGACCTGAGAGGGCTCCATCACTGTGCATGTGAAGATCAGTCGCATGGAGAACCAGGGTCAGTGTCCTCTGATAGGCTGTGAGCACTGGGGCAGGGGAATAGAATGGAGAGCAAGGGGGAGAGGAGGGAGGGGATAGAGCAGAAAGGGAGAGAGAGCGCAGCACCTGCAAAGGGGAGCCAGCCTCAAAAAGCAAACCTAAAAAAAGAACTCCTCCCTCTACGAACTTCTGCTTGCTCTCCTCCCCTCTCCTTCCCTCTGCACTTGCCTCCTATCCTCATCCGGACCCTCTCTCCTCCGCTCTCCTCTCTCTTTCTCTCTTCCTACTCTCTTTTCCTCCTCTCCTCTTTATCCTCTCTTTTGGAGAGAGAAAGGAGGGAGATACTTTGTGGAGGAATAATATATTCATACTGCTGGATGTGGGATGTTATCTAATACAGAACAGTAAAGCACGTTGGACAGTACAGTTATTCTACCTTGCTCAAACTGCTCTGCAGCGAGATTCCACCCCAAGTGCTGATACGGCATAAAAGCTTAATTAAAATACCGACCGCACTTGCTGCAGGCGAGTTACCATTCCACTGAGAAGAGACTTTTAAAACACCCAGAGTTCAAGCAGAATATAAAGTGGTTCACAGATCACCGAAACCCTCTGTTCATGTCAGATTGGTGGTTTTGTTTCGTGGTCTACTGATCACTGAAGAGGCCTGAATGAAAAGTGTCGCTCCCTTTCTCTCCCTCTCCCTCTCCCTCTCTCTCTCATGCTTAATAGCAGTTCATGAGTGCAATCTTCCTTTGTCTGTCACTGTTAATATACTCTGCATGTAGGACATGTCTTTTCATAACTTTTAAAAGAGACTCAGGAGGTGGCAGCAGACAGACGTGCAGACAGACATACAGACGTACAGACAGACAGACCTCACAGGCAGCACTATCCTCAGAGACGATAGCAGACAGACAGACAGACCTCACAGGCAGCACTATCCTCAGAGACGATAGCAGACAGACAGACAGACCTCATAAGCAGTGCTATCCTCAGAGATGACAGCAGACAGACGTACAGACAGACAGACCTCACAGGCAGTGCTATCCTCAGAGATGATAGCAGACAGACGTACAGACAGACAGACCTCACAGGCAGCGCTATGCTCAGAGACGGCAGCAGACAGACGTACAGACAGACAGACCTCACAGGCAGTGCTATCCCTGCAGGTACAATGTGGTGCTCCCCTCAAGGCACTGCTCTGTACTGAATGAGAGCCAGGGACCGAGATGCCCTTGAACAGTATGAGATGCTCTCTGTGTAGATTTACCCTTCAGCTATAGAAGAGAAAAGGAGCTGGGTCACACCAGTGTGTGTACATGTGTGCGTAATTCTCTGATACACAGAGATCTTCAGGTACCTGACTGAACCCTCCTCCCCCTCCCCCCCCCCTCCTCCCCTGGGACGGGGACCTGTCACCACAGGCTGGTCTTTCTCTTTTCAAGTGCGATGTGTTTCTGGAGTTGAGAAAAACACAGCTGAACCCTGAGAGGCTGGGGAGAACTTGACAGGAATATTGTAACGCCCACTTGGGTCTATGAAAAACAAGTGCATGTGTGCCGTGTAAAGGCTTCTGTCTGTGACAGGAGGGAGTGTGTGCGTGCTTGTCTCTTTGATGGAGTTCTTGGGGGTTAGGGAGGGAGGAAGCGAGCGTGCAAGCCCATGATACAGGATGCCATAGACCGCATGTACTCACCCAGAACAGCAGGTTGAAGACGAACATCAGGTACTTGATACACTGAAGGCAGTTCCGTGCCATGCTGCAGCGCTTCAGCTCTAGGAGGAAGATGAAGGACAGGTCCAGATAAAACACCACATACTTGTTGCCCTTGGGGGAGGTGTACTTGGTCTTGGTGGCCTTGGGGCCGGGGTTAGTGTGAAACCCAAAGAAGGAGCTCTGGCCCTCTAAGTGGTTCCCGTAGCTGCTGCTGTAGCGCCGGAAAGCAGACTGTGGCAGAGAGTAATCCTTGCTCTCCAGCGAAGGGCTGCGCCGGTAAGTGGACTCATCCGTGCTGGAGCGCCGCATCCCAAAGCTTTCTTTTAGGTTCAAAGCGAAATGGTTTTTTTCGGTTACTTTTTATACTTGGAAGTTTAGTTTTTATTAACTACCGTACAACTCCGTTATGTCAGCAGCCGTCATATTTTGCTGCGGAACTCCAGAGCATCAGCACTTTCCTATCGATCTGCGCTTACAGACAGCTCAATGCTGCCATCCGTGTACAGGTGGAGGGCTCTGCCACTGCCTGAACATACTGTCATCTCACAGAAAGAACCAGACTCCCGTCCTCTACCTTGACAAGCTTACAGGTTTGTGTTATATTAAAGATATTTCCGAGAAGGGTGTTGCATCCCCTGCCAGCGTGAGAGAAAATAAACTGCTTTGTCAAAAGCAATAATCCGAGCGAGAACAGTTCACGGGATCCAGACAGCTTCCCTCACTGCAAGAACCGCTACTTTATATGACTTACTACTCTCAAATCGCCCCTCTCTCTCTCGCTCTCTCAAGCACAGGACTTGCACAGCCTGCCTGCCTGCCTGCCTGCCTGCAGAGGCTATGAAAGCTGGGCTCTGCGTTTCATTCACTGCTTTGTCACACCTCTGTATCCAATCATTCCCTGCTTGTATCACACAGTATTGGATTGCTGGACTGCTTGCTGCTAATCTGCTCAGCTCTGACTCTCTCTCATCCCTCTCCCTCTCCCTCTTTCTCTCTCATTCTGCATCCTCAGCATCTCCTCCTGAGATCCCACCCCCTGCCACCTCCTTAGCCAAGACAAGAACATTAAGAAACCTCCCCACCCCACCCCTTGCCTGCCTCTCAGCCAATCCACAGGCAAGCTCTGGAAAGCCGACAAGTAGGAATGGGAATTGGGATCTATGGGGGTGGGGTGGGGGGGGAATCGGATGGAGAGTATTGTGACCCTACCCACGTGTTCCTGGGATGGTGGAGCACATTTGAAACCATGCAGAGTCTCGTGACCCTGCGTTTTAACACACACACACACACACTGCGTTAACACTTACACACACACACTGGTTAACACACACACACACACACTGCGTTAACACACACACACACACACTGCGTTAACACACACACACACACACTGCGTTAACACACACACACACACACTGCGTTAACACACACACACACACACTGTGTTAACACACACACACACACACTGCGTTAACACTTACACACACACACACTGTGTTAACACACACACACACACACTGCGTTAACACACACACACACACACTGCGTTAACACTTACACACACACACACTGTGTTAACACACACACACACACACTGTGTTAACACTTACACACACACACACTGCGTTAACACTTACACACACACACACTGTGTTAACACACACACACACACACTGCGTTAACACTTACACACACACACACTGCGTTAACACTTACACACACACACTGCGTTAACACTTACACACACACACTGCGTTAACACTTACACACACACACTGCGTTAACACACACACACACACACTGTGTTAACACTTACACACACACACTGGCGTTAACACACACACACACACACTGTTAACACACACACACACACACTGCGTTAACACTTACACACACACACTGTGTTAACACTTACACACACACACACTGCGTTAACACACACACACACACACTGCGTTAACACTTACACACACACACTGCGTTAAACACACACACACACACACTGCGTTAACACACACACACACACTGCGTTAACACTTACACACACACACACTGCGTTAACACTTACACACACACATCCTGTGTTAACCCAGCACACACACAAACATGCGTTACACACACACACGTTGTTAACACACACACACACACACTGCGTTAACACACACACACACACTGCGTTAACACACACACACACACACTGTGTTAACACTTACACACACACACACTGCGTTAACACACACACACACAGAATCGGTGTTCAGCCATTTTCTCTTGTTGAGAGGAGTGCAGGGGAGAAGGGCGTTCCTTTGAAAAGGGGCGGGACTGACAGTGATGTGAACCAATCACATGATAGATGGAGACTATTGCCCAGTGGTGTAATTGATCAATCAATTTTTGCTCCTACGGTGAGGTTTTAACCAATCACAGACCAGCATTTCCAACCACTAGGAACATCTATAGGAAAGCACTAACACACACGGATTTCAAAAGCAACGTGCATTAGTATTCACACGTGGATTTGAATCTGCAGAATTGTGCAGCGTGGCTTCCGCATGCTGAATTACCCTGGGGAGGAGGGGGGGTGGGGTGTACAGGAGTAGAAGCTAGCCCACTCTCCTGTTCAACAGTATTGTCTCTCTCCGTCTCTCTCTCTCTCTCTCTGAGATGGAGGTACCTGGCTTTGTAGGATAAGAACAGTGAGTTACCATTTACTGGTCAACATGGACTCACATGAATTATTAAACTGAGAGACATTGAGGGAGTGCTGTTTCTATATACAGTGTATAGAGAGAGAGGTGATATATAATATTGTATAGGTTACTGAAGGATGGCTATCCGTGACTGGTACAAGTCATCCACACGCTCCAACATTGATTGGTTGAAAATCAGCCAATCTCATGCAGCCCCCATGAGACACAGTGTGCAAATATATTAAATAGAGACCGGAGAGGAGGACTATAGTGGATTCATTTTCCACCACAGTCTGCAGTACATATTTAATAAGAGATCTGAGGCTGTATAGTAAATAGGACTTTATGTATTTTGTTAGCGCACAGTAATCAAAGTTGTTTTTGGCGTCCAGCTCTCCGTCTGGCTTGCTGACTACTGCAGAATCCAGTTTATATCCCAGACATCTTGTTTACATTGTCAAGTCTTTGCAGCATCTTTCTTTTGTGTGTGTTTTGTAATTAATGTTCTATTACGTCACAGAATCATTCTCCAGCTGTTACTATCCATGCACTCCTCAAAACAACAGAAACCGGTGTTCCTTTGAAAAGGTGCGGCACTGACAGCGATGTGGACCGATCACATGCCAGTGGTGTAAGGATGTTAGGGCAATAGATCAATCTATTTTTACTCCTATGATGAGGTTTTAACCAATCATAGACCAGCATTTCCAACCACTGATTCATATATAGACATATAGATATGGATATAGATAGATACTCGTGCTTTCCAGGTAATTCCCTTTAAGAAGTTTAGGGACACATCAGCTCTGCTCAGGTCACTGCTGAATCAGAGACACAGCAGTCATTTCAAAACCCCTCAAATCGCCACAGCGGATGATCTCTGAATATTGTGCTGCTGACTGGCTGGCTAGCTGGCAGGCCGACAGGCTGGCAGGCAGTCAGAAAGCTGGCGCTCCCAGGTGGAGCTGAAAGCTGCTGCAGCTTGTTTACTTCGGGTTCCTTCCTTCCACAAAGTCCCCGGCTGGGATCAAAATCGCATAAATAATAATAATGAACTGGGAAGTCAAATCTCCAATTCTGCTACAGATAGTGAAACCCTGTGGGGTTATCTGTGTGCGAGCGTGCGTGAGCATCGATTCCCAACTCTTAGCTGGTCCTCAGCCCCAGGGCAATACAAGAAGGACACACGGAGAACATGACAAGCAATGGGTTCCCATGGTAATCCTGTGACCCGGCCTGGCTGCTGTATATCCAGCTGCTGTTCTGTATGACAAGCGGGATCAATACTCATCGATACTGATCAATACCGGGCTGCCCCATACAGCCGATCACTACGGGGGACACCAGAGAGACATTGAGCCCTGAAATGAGTGAATATCGCCGAGGCTCCGGGGCTGGGGAGCTGGGAAGCTTGCACTGATTACAGAACATGAGAAAAAGGACGGCGCTCTGTCATCTTTCCATGTGAGCCGAATCATAAGCAGGCCTGCTCATTTGAAAGCTCTCACTTTGCTCTATGAGACGTGATCCATATTGAAGGGGATGTAGTTTAAAAGATGAAAACGAAATATGCAGAAATGCATAAGTGAGCCAACAGAAGATTTGATGAAAAAAATAAATAAGGATGCGGCAATATCCTGCACACATCTCACCATAAATATTCCAGATTTGGAAAAACGCCTGTATAACGATCTCAAAACTTTGTCAAGTCTTAAAGGGTGCCAATAGTTCACGTCACAACTAACAAGACTAGCAGCCCATTCGTCACCCTTATCCACACCAAACGCTCAAACATGACATCATACACAAGAAAACAAACATTCTTAAAACAAAACATAAACCGCCGGCCACTAACCCCGCCCCTCAAAAACAAAAAGACACCTCAATCAAGACAAAAGAGACGAGAATTGTCGGTCAAGCAGGCCTTCTCTGGCCGATTCTAACAAACACAAAAGTTCTGATTGCAATCACAATTGTTTTGAAAAACCACTCAATGAGTGGACCGTCCATCTAATGAACAAAACAGCATAAAAAATAAAAAGAAGAATCAATAATCAGTCACAAAATCAAGCTTAAGTTCAGCAACAACAAGACTAGGCAGCCCATTCCGCACCCTCACCACTCTCCGTGTGAAGAACTGTCTCCTGCTCTCTGAACAGACATTTCCAGAAGAGATGGCAGATTGGTTTCAGCCCCTGTGCCTCACCCTGGATTAGATTAATCGTCTTTTTTCTTCTTATTATTATCTTGTTTTGTATAATGTAGAGCAGGGGTCTCCAACCCTGGTCCTGGATAGCTACTGTGGCTGCTGGTCTTAATTGTCTTAATTAGTCAAGATTAACAAGTGTTCTAGATCTTTAGCCACTGAAGATGTAAAGACACCTAAAAGACCTGCTGGATAGGGGCTCTCCGGGACCAGGGTTGGAGACCACTGCTCTAAACACTGCTCCCGATCCGGACCCCTTTTCAGATTTTAGTTTCACACCTAGACAGTCAAATCAGGTCCAGGAAACAGGGAACAGACTTGCTAGCAAGCTTTCAATGTGCAAACACAGACAGAGCCAGCTCTAGCTATCCAGCGATGTGTCACTCTGACAATACCTCAGTAGATTACAGTATATATGAGTATATAAAATACAGCAGGGTGAGCATTTGTTACATGCACCATTGCTTCTGTAATTTAGATTACTGTGCGCATGAAATGAAACCACTGGAACTGAAAATCTTGGAAAATTGTCAAAATAGCAAAATGAGTCTCATTTAAATAAGGACTTTAATTCTCACACTGAGGGTTTTTGCATGCAGGTATATAAAGAATATAAATGACAAAGCTTGAAGCTTGTTCCAACACATTTCCACACTACATATATATATGCAAACATTGCAAACATTACTGTGCAAATTTACAGTGGGTACATTCAAATTCTACAAGAAACAAAGCTCATATGAGTTTTATTTAAGTTCTTGCCTAGGGTTTTGGACACCTGCTGGGCACGAAAAAACACAAGAGGCAAAGACTCCACAAACACTGCTCGTGAAAACACACCGCGCTCCTCCAGAGCTGGGTGCAGGCGGAGAGGTACTGTTCTTTTATTGCATATAAGGAGAGGCGCCTGTCTGTCTGTGTGGATAGAAGGCTGGGGGCGGGGCAGCTCCTTGCTCTGCACCACGAAGATCAACTGGCTTCTTACTATTATCATGGTTCATTTTTTTTCAAAGCCCTGCAATCTGTCTCTGGCAGGCCTGGGCTCTTGTCTAGATTGGCACTTGGACGTGCCCGTGTCAGCCTGGCGTTCCGGTGCCAGCGAGTGAGGGGGTGGTATGGGCAGTCTGCCAAGTGAGCTGCCATCCCGTGTCTCTGAATATTCAGGCAGAGCCGAGACACCTGCTGCAGACACATGGCTCCTAATCCAGCTCCACAGAACCTGCCAGCAGACTGGGGCGCGAGCCGAGCTAAGCAACAGGAGCAGCAGGGTCAGGCCTGCTCAGGACTTCTTAAGAATAGTTTGGGAACGAGAAAAGGCCACTCTGTCTCCAAAAGCAATCCCTCGCCTATAAAAACGAGAGCAGCCGCGGGTATGCGTGCCAGAAAAACCACGTTCGACAAAATAAATCAGCTGTTCGCTTTAATATCATCAGCTTGCATCTGCTGTCTGACACCTGCTACTGACACCATTCACTGTGTCGCTCACAGCTCAGGGGAGTGTGGAGACAGCAGGGCTCTGGGGAAGCAACTCCAGGTGTGTGTCTGTGAGTTCCGGGCACTGTCAATCCATCCACCCCCCTTCTCTCCTCCAAGCACTTTGATTTTCTCCTTCTGCAATATTTCCCTTCCAAACCCTCCTCTCTTTTCACAAGTTTCGTCTTGCTCCTTTTTTTTTTCCCCCATCTCTTCCTCCCTACCCTGCTTCCATCACATGCCCCCAAATCTCTCCTCCTCATCTCTCTCTATCGCCCTTTCGCTCTCTCCTTCTCCTCACTCTACCCCTACCCACTTGTTCTCTTCACTTTCTCTGCTCTCTTCTCCCTCTCCTCTCCCACTCTCTTCTCCCTCTCCCATCCTCACTACTGCTTTTCTCTCCCTCACTCCCTGCCCATGCTGAAGGCAGCAGTAGTTCTATCAGGAAGGTGATAATGAATTCAGGGACGCCCCACAGGCTGACTGACAACAGTGAATTAGATTTAGAAAAGATGGCGACCTGAGAAAGAATGTATTTTGGGTACTGGAGATTACAGCGAGACATGATTTATCGTGGAGGCAAAACAGGGATTCACACAAACTGCAGCACAGATTTCCTTACAACAGGGGAAAACGTAATGATACGCTAAAATACAAACTAGAAAACAGATTCAAAAGTTTTGTTCAGTGGCTTACAGCACTGTCGTAACTGTTTAGGATTTCAGCTAAAGGAGACAAACAAGCAGCATCAAATGAATCACCTGCAATGCCTCTTCTTGTTTTTCAGTGATCAAACTCTGCAAGCTTTTCAAACACACGTGCTGCTCCCCATAGGGCTGATGTATCCTGCATAAACACATCACGTGATCATTGAATGAAACATTTCAAAAACGGTATAGAAGAGAATGGATTCATACCAATGGTAAAACACACGTATTGTTCTTCATTCAAGAGCCACCTGGGGAACAACAGTGAGCCAGGGGTGTCCTTTTGGTTTTGTATCGCGATAGAAATGCTCTCTATTACGATACATCATGTAAAGATAGACTAAGAACGGGTACACCTCTCTCCCTCCCTCCCTTAAGCTGCAGACCCATGCGCTCTCTCCTGTAAGAAACTCTACTAGAGCAGAATGTCAAATCCGATAGCGGAATAAACTGGCAGAATCCCTGGTTGAACGAAGAGACTGTCATCGTAATTTACAGAGCAGGCGTGGAAGATTTAAAAGGTACTTTTGGCTGCTCAGGAGCTGACATAGAGGTGCCGAGGGAGTGAGATTTATTCTGGGCTGAACTACTTATAGAGCTACAGCGTCCCCCTTCTCCCTCCCGCACTAGGCAAATAAATCAAAACTAGGTCTGCCCTAGATAGGACGTGGAGCCGGACGAGCGCTGGCTAGCGGTGCTCTCACTCCTCTCACAGAACGGAGTCAATCTTACAAACAGACGAGGGCTCTGAACTGAAGCTGGTCGTTCCTCAGCTGAAACATCCCCAGGGGTCTCCTTCGTCTGCATTACACAAACCCAAGCTGCGACCCGGACAGCGGAATCCATGCCGCTCGCTCACCGCAGCGCGGCAACTCCCTGCCCAGACTGCTGGGTCGATGTCCACTGATGACAATCGATGACAGAGTGTTGCACAGTCAGGAATCACTTAGCAGCTCTGCTCTGCACCTTCATTATAACTGATATACACTGGCCTCTCTGTCTCTGCGTTTATTATAACCGATATACACTGGCCTCTCTGTCTCTGCGTTTATTATAACCGATATACACTGGCCTCTCTATCTCTGCGTTTATTATAACTGATATACACTGGCCTCTCTGTCTCTGCAGAAAAAATTAAATAATTTTATATAAAAAAAATTAAAATGTTATTTATAATTATTTTTTAAAACAAATTTATTATAACCGATATACACTGGCCTCTCTGTCTCTGCGTTTATTATAACCGATATACACTGGCCTCTCTGTCTCTGCGTTTATTATAACCGATATACACTGGCCTCTCTGTCTCTGCGTTTATTATAACCGATATACACTGGCCTCTCTGTCTCTGTGTTTATTATAACCGATATACACTGGCCTCTCTGTCTCTGCGTTTATTATAACCGATATACACTGGCCTCTCTGTCTCTGCGTTTATTATAACCGATATACACTGGCCTCTCTGTCTCTGTGTTTATTATAACCGATATACACTGGCCTCTCTGTCTCTGCGTTTATTATAACCGATATACACTGGCCTCTCTGTCTCTGTGTTTATTATAACCGATATACACTGGCCTCTCTGTCTCTGCGTTTATTATAACCGATATACACTGGCCTCTCTGTCTCTGCGTTTATTATAACCGATATACACTGGCCTCTCTGTCTCTGCGTTTATTATAACCGATATACACTGGCCTCTCTGTCTCTGCGTTTATTATAACCGATATACACTGGCCTCTCTGTCTCTGCGTTTATTATAACCGATATACACTGGCCTCTGTGTCTCTGCGTTTATTATAACCGATATACACTGGCCTCTGTGTCTCTGCGTTTATTATAACCGATATACACCGGCCTCTGTGTCTGTGTTTATTATAACCGATATACACTGGCCTCTCTATCTCTGTGTTTATTATAACTGATATACACTGGCCTCTCTGTCTCTGCGTTTATTATAACCGATATACACTGGCCTCTCTGTCTCTGCGTTTATTATGTCTCTGCGTTTATTATAACCGATATACACTGGCCTCTCTGTCTCTGCGTTTATTATAACCGATATACACTGGCCTCTCTGTCTCTGTGTTTATTATAACCGATATACACTGGCCTCTCTGTCTCTGCGTTTATTATAACCGATATACACTGGCCTCTCTGTCTCTGCGTTTATTATAACCGATATACACTGGCCTCTCTGTCTCTGCGTTTATTATAACCGATATACACTGGCCTCTCTGTCTCTGTGTTTATTATAACCGATATACACTGGCCTCTCTGTCTCTGCGTTTATTATAACCGATATACACCGCCTCTCTGTCTCTGCGTTTATTATAACCGATATACACTGGCCTCTCTGTCTCTGCGTTTATTATAACCGATATACACTGGCCTCTCTGTCTCTGCGTTTATTATAACCGATATACACTGGCCTCTCTGTCTCTGCGTTTATTATAACCGATATACACTGGCCTCTCTGTCTCTGCGTTTATTATAACCGATATACACTGGCCTCTCTGTCTCTGCGTTTATTATAACCGATATACACTGGCCTCTCTGTCTCTGCGTTTATTATAACCGATATACACTGGCCTCTCTGTCTCTGTGTTTATTATAACCGATATACACTGGCCTCTCTGTCTCTGCGTTTATTATAACCGATATACACTGGCCTCTCTGTCTCTGCGTTTATTATAACCGATATACACTGGCCTCTCTGTCTCTGCGTTTATTATAACTGATATACACTGGCCTCTCTGTCTCTGCGTTTATTATAACTGATATACACTGGCCTCTCTGTCTCTGTGTTTATTATAACCGATATACACTGGCCTCTCTGTCTCTGCGTTTATTATAACCGATATACACTGGCCTCTCTGTCTCTGCGTTTATTATAACCGATATACACTGGCCTCTCTGTCTCTGCGTTTATTATAACTGATATACACTGGCCTCTCTGTCTCTGTGTTTATTATAACTGATATACACTGGCCTCTCTGTCTCTGTGTTTATTATAACTGATATACACTGGCCTCTCTATCTCTGCGTTTATTATAACTGATATACACTGGCCTCTCTATCGCTGGGTTTATTGTAATTCTGGGGCCATCTGTCTCTCCTCTCCAGCAGTTAAACGAAGCAGTGATTTATTACCAACAGCAGTGCTGAAGTGCCTCAGAGATAAAGAAAGACCTTAACACAGCGATCAGAATGACAGTTCCTTGTTTTATCTTTGAAAACAGCGAGATCAAAATGAGGCATCGCTAGAATTTTCTTGGTTTCAATTCAAAATTGATATCACCTCTGTGTCTCTGGGGAAGAACAAACCAGCATGAACAACAAGGCCCTGGTCACAGGGAACCATTTAAAAGATTAAAAAAATAAATAAAACCAGGACAGCGCAGACCTACTCAGCAGAGGCCGTCTCCTTTATTCACGTGCCTCACACTAACAAGCACAGCAAAGCATAAATGTGAAAGCACAGAAAGGTATGGCAAGGCATTAAAAACATTGCAGATAAATGCATGGTATAACCATGGGAAAAGCATGGGGAAAACTGCAGAATTACTGTGCAAATTTACAGTGGTAAACTTGCATAAGGATTTAGTCCGTTGCTGTGCCCTTGAGGTGACCTGATACGTGAGCAAAGCAGAAAGAATCCAACAGCGCCATTATATTGTTCTGCCAAAGTAACTCCTAAGAGACTGTGGTTTACCGAGCTTGTGTATGAGAGTGGATCTCCTGGGAAATAGCCTGATTGCCCAATATCGCACACAATGGTATAACACACAAGCTTTCCAGGAGCATCGACACACAAACCAAACCCCAGCCTTCCCTGAGACAAGCTTCCCACAGTAAAAGCATAGCAGGGTGTGAAAGCACGGTAAAACACAGGGCTGTTTCCATCCATTCCTGGTTTTACTGTGCATCTAATAAGACTCACCTGAGCTTGTTATCTGCACACTGGGGCTAATCAAAACCATAGTAAAACTTGGAGTGGGTGAAATGGCTATGCAACAGGAGTCCTATTTCCATCTCAGAGTTACTAGGAACTGGGTGAGCACTGATAGGACGAACTGTATTTCTTAAAATGTATCGTGCGTTGATGTGAACACAGGCCTTGATACGTTACAACATGTAAATCACAAGGAAGTATGACGGGCACAGCCTGCCTGCTCCACTCTCCTGTATTAAACGTGAATAATATATTGAGTATGAAGTTGTGGAGCGGGGGCAGGGGGGGCAGGGGGTGTTTGCAAATGGTGTCTCAGGAAATAGCAGCAGTTCCTCGGGGAGCAGACGTGACCAGCATCCCAGAGGCTGGAGCACTCCGGCTATCGCTTCCAGAGAGGGATTAATGCAGTTTATGTGATCCAATCCACTCACAAATGGACTATTACAGCTTAAACTAATCCACGATTTAGGCTGAAGGCAGATTTAATAGCCTCTCCGCCAACGGCTCAATGGGACGGAAATACGAACTGAAAGCCCCCCTTGTCCCCCTCGCGTGACATTATTTAAAAAGCATAAGACATGCCCCCCCACACAAACACACGCACCTGCATATACACACACACTTAAAACAGACAGACAGACAGACTGCTTGCCTGCCTGCCTGCACACTCAACTCCTCTGTAAAAGGGAGTCTGAAACAAAAAACACAGAAGTGGCTCATTGCAGGGCGAGACCCGACTGAGGCTGCAGCTGATTTTCAGCTCATTAGCCAGTAGACCGTGAAGGCTGTAGAAGCAGGAGACAGTCCAAGCTGCCCCTTCGCTGCTCTGAATAAGGGTGTGAGGCTGTCATTACTGAGAGCAGCAAGTGTGAACCAGCCTGCCCGGGATCGCCGCTGTGCTTCCAACCCACCCCCTCTCTCTACCCTTCAAAATATCTCTGAACGGCGTCCGTTCTTCTAAAAAAAGGTCCTCACCATTATTGCACAGGACCTGAACGTTTAAAAAACGTCTGGGAGAAATCAATTCTTATAGCCCACAATTCGACATGCCTGTAGGAGTCTATAAGAACTGTTTTTGGAATGCTGCTTTGTAAACTGGCAAATACTGTATTCAGTGGTTTGTTTTTGCCATCATTTTCATCGGTTTTCTTAGTATAGTACGCGTGCTATAGCTCATTGTTTTAGACACACAGACGTACCTTATGCCCTGACACTGATAAAACAACTCCAATCCAGCACAACGACTCCCTGCGAGACTCGATATTTTCACATATCCAACGGACCTCTGAAACCAATTCAATCAGATAGGACAGGTTCTACTGCAAAGACTTCAATATAGACAGGTTCTACTGCACAGCTTCAATATAGACAGGTTCTACTGCAAAGACTTCAGTATAGACAGGTTCTACTGCACAGCTTCAATATAGACAGGTTCTACTGCACAGCTTCAATATAGACAGGTTCTACTGCACAGCTTCAATATAGACAGGTTCTACTGCACAGCTTCAATATTGACAGGTTCTACTGCACAGCTTCAATATTGACAGGTTCTACTGCACAGCTTCAATATAGACAGGTTCTACTGCACAGCTTCAATATTGACAGGTTCTACTGCAAAGACTTCAGTATAGACAGGTTCTACTGCACAGCTTCAATATTGACAGGTTCTACTGCACAGCTTCAGTATAGACAGGTTCTACTGCACAACTTCAATATTGACAGGTTCTACTGCACCGCTTCAATATTGACAGGTTCTACTGCACAGCTTCAATATAGACAGGTTCTACTGCAAAGACTTCAGTATAGACAGGTTCTACTGCACAGCTTCAATATTGACAGGTTCTATTGCACAGCTTCAATATTGACAGGTTCTACTGTGCAGAATTTAATATAGACAGGTTCTAGTGCACAGCATTTAATATAGACAGGTTCTACTACACAGCGTTTAATATAGACAGGTTCTAGTGCAGTGTTTAATATAGACAGGTTCTAGTGCACAGCATTTAATATAGACAGGTTCTACTACACAGCGTTTAATATAGACAGGTTCTAGTGCAGTGTTTAATATAGACAGGTTCTACTACACAGCGTTTAATATAGACAGGTTCTAGTGCAGTGTTTAATATAGACAGGTTCTAGTGCAGTGTTTAATATAGACAGGTTCTAGTGCACAGCGTTTAATATAGACAGGTCCTAGAGCAGTGTTTAATATAGACAGGTTCTAGTGCAGTGTTTAATATAGACAGGTTCTAGTGCACAGCGTTTAATATAGACAGGTTCTAGAGCAGTGTTTAATATAGACAGGTTCTAGTGCACAGTGTTTAATATAGACAGATTCTAGTGCACAGCATTTAATATAGACAGGTTCTAGTGCACAGTGTTTAATACAGACAGGTTCTACTACATAGCGTTTAATATAGACAGGTTCTACTGCACAGCGTTTAATATAGACAGGTTCTACTACACAGCGTTTAATATAGACAGGTTCTACTACACAGCGTTTAATATAGACAGGTTCTAGTGCAGTGTTTAATATAGACAGGTTCTAGTGCAGTGTTTAATATAGACAGGTTCTAGTGCAGTGTTTAATATAGACAGGTTCTAGTGCACAGCGTTTAATATAGACAGGTTCTAGCGCAGTGTTTAATATAGACAGGTTCTAGTGCACAGCGTTTAATATAGACAGGTTCTAGTGCACAGCGTTTAATATAGACAGGTTCTACTGCACAGCGTTTAATATAGACAGGTTCTAGTGCACAGCGTTTAATACAGACAGGTTCTACTGCACAGCGTTTAATATTTTGATGCTATTTGCTCTAGAGTTGAGCAGCTCAATAAACCAGGGTGCTCAGTCCCCTCTGTTTCTCCTCTGCAAGGCGAGCGCTGGCTCTCTCTCTCTCTGCTCAGCACTGCACACTCTGAGCCGTGGCCAGAGCAGATTATTCCATCAGGGCATTATCCCAGATAATACAGCACTCGCTAGATCAACAAGGCACAGAGCCACAAACCAGAACAGACACACGGCCACAGGACAACTGTGGAGGAGAGAGAGGGGGAGGAAGAGAGATGGAGAGAGGGGAGGAGGAGGGAGGGGGAGGAGGAAGAGAGAGGGGGAGGAGGAGAGGTGGAGGAGGAAGAGAGAGGGGGAGAAGAGAGGTAGTGAGGGGGAGGAGGAGGGGGACTTTGAAATGAACTAGCATCTCAGCCCATTGAACTGGATGGAGAGGCGAGGGCTGGACACAAACAGCAAACCACATGGTGCAAACACCAATGCCTCACTGCTCAATGAAAAAGAGAGCTCTGTAGTGGAGAGGCGAGGACGGGTCAGTACTGATCTCAGTGCTATCAACCCATCAGCCACTAGAAAGAGACTCATTACAGCTGCTTCTCAATGTTTTTTTGTTATTATTTTAGGTTTGTAACTTGTCAAAACAAAAGCTTTTGAGAACTCAGAGAGGTGTCAACAGGGTTGGAAAAAGGGAAGATCAGTGAAGGTGGTGTGTGGGGGGGGGGGGGGGGGGGGGGGGGGGGGGGGGGGGGGGGGGGGGGGGGGGGGGGGGGGGGGGGGGGGGGGGGGGGGGTGGGGAGTTATTTTTTGGAGTCAGAGCGCGAAGAGGGGGGAAGGCTCCCTCAAACCTTCTCACAGACAAGACACAGAAATAAAAAAATCAGCTCAGCGCTTCTCCCCCCTTTCCGAGGAGAGTTTGAAGAGAACCGAATGAAGTCCTCAGCGATGGGAGGATGGTTTTGGGAGTGTCCTCAGTGATGGGAAGGGGCAGGGGAGGGTCCTCAGTGATGGAGGAGGGGTAGGGGAGGGTCCTCAGTGATGGGAGGAGGGGTAGGGGAGGGTCCTCAGTGATGGAGGAGGGGTAGGGGAGGGTCCTCAGTGATGGGAGGAGGGGTAGGGGAGGGTCCTCAGTGATGGAGGAGGGGTAGGGGAGAATCCTCAGTGATGGGAGGAGGGGCAGGGGAGGATCCTCAGTGATGGAGGAGGGGTAGGGGAGGATCCTCAGCAATTGTATGTGGGGTAGGGTTAGTGGAGAGTCCTCAGTGATGGAGGAGGGGAGGGGGGATCCTCAGTGATGGAGGAGGGGAGGGGAGGGTCCTCAGTGATGGAGGAGGGGTAGGGGAGGATCCTCAGTGATGGGAGGAGGGGTAGGGGAGGATCCTCAGTGATGGAGGAGGGGTAGGGGAGAATCCTCAGTGATGATCCTCATGATGGAGGAGGGGTAGGGGAGGGTCCTCAGGGGAGGGGAGGATCCTCAGTGATAGGGGAGGAGGGGTAGGGGAGGATCCTCAGTGATGGAGGTGGGGTAGGGGAGGATCCTCAGTGATGGAGGTGGGGTAGGGTTAGTGGAGAGTCCTCAGTGATGGTCCTCAGTGATGGAGGGGTAGGGGAGGATCCTCAGTGATGTGGGGTAGGGGTAGGGGAGGGTCCTCAGTGATGGAGGAGGGGTAGGAGGATCCTCAGTGATGGAGGAGGGGTAGGGGAGGGTCCTCAGTGATGGAGGAGGGGTAGGGGAGGATCCTCAGTGATGGAGGACAGGTAGGGGAGGATCCTCAGTGATTGGAGGTGGGGTAGGGGAGGATCCTCAGTGATTGGAGGTGGGGTAGGGTTAGTGGAGAGTCCTCAGTGATGGAGGAGGGGTAGGGGAGGGTCCTCAGTGATGGAGGAGGGGTAGGGGAGGGTCCTCAGTGATGGAGGAGGGGTAGGGGAGGGTCCTCAGTGATGGAGGAGGGGTAGGGGAGGATCCTCAGTGATGGAGGACAGGTAGGGGAGGATCCTCAGTGATGGAGGAGGGGTAGGGGAGGATCCTCAGCAATTGTATGTGGGGTAGGGTTAGTGGAGAGTCCTCAGTGATGGAGGAGGGGTAGGGGAGGATCCTCAGTGATGGAGGAGGGGTAGGGGAGGGTCCTCAGTGATGGAGGAGGGGTAGGGGAGGGTCCTCAGTGATGGAGGAGGGGTAGGGGAGGGTCCTCAGTGATGGAGGACAGGTAGGGGAGGATCCTCAGTGATGGAGGAGGGGTAGGGGAGGATCCTCAGTGATGTGGGGTAGGGTTAGTGGAGAGTCCTCAGTGATGGAGGAGGGGTAGGGGAGGATCCTCAGTGATGGAGGAGGGGTAGGGGAGGATCCTCAGTGATGTGAGGAGGGTTAGGGGAGGGTCCTCAGTGATGGAGGAGGGGTAGGGGAGGGTCCTCAGTGATGGAGGAGGGGTAGGGGAGGGTCCTCAGTGATGGAGGACAGGTAGGGGAGGATCCTCAGTGATTGGAGGTGGGGTAGGGGAGGATCCTCAGTGATGGAGGAGGGGTAGGGGAGGGTCCTCAGTGATGGAGGACAGGTAGGGGAGGATCCTCAGTGATGGAGGTGGGGTAGGGGAGGATCCTCAGTGACTGGAGGTGGGGTAGGGTTAGTGGAGAGTCCTCAGTGATGGGGGAGGGGTAGGGGAGGATCCTCAGTGATGGAGGAGGGGAGGGGAGGATCCTCAGTGATGGAGGAGGGGTAGGGGAGGGTCCTCAGTGATGGTAGGAGGGTGATTAGGGGAGGGGAGGATCCTCAGTGACTGGAGGTGGGGTAGGGTTAGTGGAGAGTCCTCAGTGATGGAGGAGGGGTAGGGGAGGGTCCTCAGTGATGGAGGACAGGTAGGGGAGGATCCTCAGTGATTGGAGGTGGGGTAGGGGAGGATCCTCAGTGACTGGAGGTGGGGTAGGGTTAGTGGAGAGTCCTCAGTGATGGGAGGAGGGTTTTGGGTAGGGGTGTGCGAATACTTAGGTTTGGTTTTAAGACGCAGGAATTAAATAAATCCACTCATTAATGTGTTGATTTCAAACCAAGCAACGGCCGGCCTTCCATCCTTCCCTTATAACTGAGAAACATTTTCACTGTCAGGTCAGGTGCTTGCTATGGCAGTAAAAGTGTCAGCAGTAAAAGTGAAAATTACCTTCTAATCAGCTCTTAAAACACTCAGCGCCAAGTTAATTGCCATCCATTGTTACCCAGTTAACTGTTACACCCCCTCCTGTCCAGCCCTGATCACACTGTGACAGACTGGAGCTGTTATTCCACAATTAAACAGCGACAGCAAACCTCACTGAACACCAAGATCCTGGAGATAATGAGCTATCACTGCCCATCAACGAAGAGCTCCTGACAGGAATCCCCCTCCTCCCTCTCCCTCCTCACCTCCTGTCTGTCAGTGACTATGGAAGTGTTCTCTGTGCTATCACACCTCTCCTCTCCTTACAGTCTGTCTGTCTGTATGTGAATCTGTCTGTCTGGCTGTGAATCTGTATGCAAATCTGTGTGTGTCTGTCTGTCTGTATGTGTATCTGTGTGTGTCTGTCTGTCTGTATGTGAATCTGTGTGTGTCTGTCTGTCTGTATGTGACTGGTAGGTGCTCTCCTGGCCCTGCCTCTGTCCTCTCTCATTCAGGGCACGATCCATTCTCTAAGTGCTCTGTACTAAATTGAAGTGGCTCTGAGGCGTGTTGCAAATTTGATCTGAGCAGCAGCAGCAGAAGCAAAGACATAGATTCATAATCTCAGGACTGTATCAGAGGGGAGGACGAGAGAGGGGCAGGCAGAGCGACCTGCAGAGAGAGAGGGAGGAGGTGGAGGAGGAGGAGGAGAGAGAGAGAGAGAGTGAGAGAGGCAGACAGAGTGACCTGCAGAGAAAGAGGGAGGAGGAGGAGGAAGAGAGTGCGTGAGAGACAGAGAGAGAGAGAGGGGGGGGGCAGGCAGAGTGACCTGCAGAGGAAGGGAGGGAGAGAGGGAGAAAGATACAAGATTCCTATGGCAAGACCTAGAGCTGATTACAAAGAGTTTATTCCTTTCTGTACAGTTTTGTGCCATCACACAGTCTGGTACGAGGCTGGCTCAGAGATTTTCAAAGAGATGCATTAAACTCTAACAGGCTGTTTCTGACACCTTTGCATAAACACAGTGCTAACGCTACGATGATGTCACCTGTGCAAGGGGACGCAACAGAACACAGGGTTCTAGAAGGTTAGGGGTCTATGAGGCAACATAACCTCGGCCCAAGATAGGCAAATGTGGCACTGCAAGCGGGATTCAATTCAGAGAGCTCATGATTGCATGACTCGCCTCTCACTCCACATGGCAGTGCCTTTGACAGGACAGACAGCTGGAGAACCCTAAAGTTCTTCCATTCTTTTCCCGTGGTTACTATCGTTTACCCTGCTTAGCCATGTTTATTAATATGCTTAACTATACCTTACTGTTCTTTACAATGCTTCCCTGTGCTATACCAGACCTCTCTGTGCTTTACCATGCTTCCCTGTGCTATACCAGACCTCTCTGTGCTTTACAATGCTTCCCTGTGCTATACCATGCCTCTCTTTGCTTTAGAATGCTTCCCTATGTTTTACCAGACCTCTCTGTGCTTTACAGTGCTTCCCTATGCTTTACCAGACCCTCTGTACTTTACTACACTTCACTCTGGTTTTACTGTGGGAAACCTGTTTAAGGGAAGTCAGGGCAGCTCAGGGTAGTAAAAGGGAAATCTCTCAGGCTGCGAGCGGCTCTGCTCCTGCAATAGCACCTCGCACCGAGGGTCATGCAGCGGGGACCGTCCCGCGATCAACACAGAGACAGCAGCAATATGAAGCCTGTTACTCTGCAGGACCATCACCGAGGGCTACTGAGAGATCTGACAGGAGTGAAACGCAAACAGATCTTCTCGCTAAAGACTCTCCGCTCTCTCAGCTAGCTGGCAAACGCGACCTTTAGATTTATCGTGCATTTCTCTCCCTCTGCCCCCTCTCTCGCTCTCTCTAGCTCTCTCTCTCCTGCCTGGCAGCCCCATCCCTCATTCTCTGAAGGTGAAGGCTGATAGTTTCTCAGAGCCACGGATTGATGGCCAGTTGAGCAAAACACAACTAAATAATGTTTTTCTTTCCACAGACCCTGACAGCAACATTGGTTTATAAACCGCAAGACTTTATTCCATCTTATTGCATCAGCAGCTTCTGTCGCAGGGATAAACACACTCAGAAAAACACTCACGCACACACACACACACTCACTCACGCACGCACACAAACGTGAACATACACACACACACACACACACGAGCGCACATGAACTCACTCACGCACACACACACACTCAACCTGTAATAAGTGTGTTTAGTTTCTGTCAATGTATCACCCAGAGAGTACTCATATAAATTTACTGCATAGGCATTTTTGCAATTTGGAATTTAAATTCAGTGGGGGGGGAGGGGGTCCTTCTGTAATAGCAAAAGCGAATAGAGAGGTAATCCCACTCTCTCAAAACTGAAAATCAGAAATCTGTTCCTGCTATTGGATTACCTTCTGTCCTGTCGACTGGATTTCTGTGAAAAACCAGACTAGGGCACACCCCCTAACCACACCCCACCGGGCAGGACCATACTGATAAAGACAACCCCACTAGAAGAAGAAGAAGCAGCCCTTATAAAAACGCTGCAGTGTTACTACAATTACTATAATAATTGTTTATTTAAACTGTAACATAAGCATTTTAATTCTCATTACCCAATAATAATAATAATACGACTAATCATAGGTCACATACACCTATAATTACATCTATAACTCTGTGGAGAGATTTCAACGACCAAGCGTTCGAAACATTTAAAGCACAACTTGTTCTATATTTAGATTTAATGACTGCATTGCTAAGTGTTGGGTGGCTGCCTTTAATCATGTTGAGAGTGTCTTTCATTCTCTCACACTCTTCAATGACAGACACAGCAAAGAGGCAGTCAGCGAACACACAAACTAACAGAAAAGCATTTCATTCACAGGGAATCAAGTCCCGTGTCATTGCCCAGTGGAAAATGCTCCTGCGAGACAACCGTCGTTTGAACTCATCCGCTTCCACCTCTGTGTTCGAAGCTCTTTAATCTTCTGTCTGATGGTATCTGAGAGCGGCTTTCAGCGCAGTGTGTTTAACTGCAGGTCAGATACAGCAGCTCAGGCTGACATAATGAAACGCTCTGCCGCTCCGAGCGACGGGAAGGTGCAAAGCTGTCACCTAGTGGCTGCCGGGCAGGACAGCAGGCTCTGGGTCCCCAACACGTGGTCCTGCAATTGACATTGCAGAGTTAAGAATGAGCACCAGTCTAAACACTCCAATCTCAGCTCTCCAGCACAGGGAGGCTGTTCAGAGAGTAGAAGAGCCTTTCTCTTTCATAAGGACTGATACGAGAAATGCTTCAACACAGGGCTTGCCTCTCCTCTGCGCAGGAGAGCAGTCCCGCTGCCTGCCCACACGAGGAGAGTCACAGAAGGGATCGACTCATTACAGACGAGTACCAATTACTCATGAAAACAGACAAACATTAAGTGCTGGACTACATAGACAGAAAAAACAAAAAACAACATGAAAATATGTTATTAACCATAATGAAAATATTTATTGTGAGCGAGTGTGTGTGCGTGCGTCTGTCTGTGTTTGTTTGGGTGTGTCTCTCTCTCTCTGTCTCTGTATGTGTGTGTGTGTCTCTCTCTGTCTTGTTGTGTGTGTGTCTCTCTCTGTCTCTCTCTCTGTCTTGTTGTATGTGTGTCTCAGTGAGTGTGTGATTAAGATAACGTTGAATTGCAATAAGTGGGAACTGTCAGGCCAGAGAGAATCTCTCATTTGAAAAACGATTTGCCACTTTTGAATGATTTATTCCAAAAAACCTGTGTTCCTTCACTATGCCACTGCCAAGCACCATCAACATCCCGCTCATCCACAGTGCTCTGTTTCCTCTTAAAATAAACACAAATCCACATGAATCAATCAACTAGGAGAGGCGCAGAAAAGTCTTTTCAAAAGGATTAGTTAAAGAACAATGTAATGGCTGCCGTCACAATGACACTCACAAATGGGTTTTTATAAAACCCTTTCTATAAACAGGTGGGTCTGTCAGGCGGAGCGATCCACGCGGCAATTACAGCTCTATCACTCAGCCAGCGAGCCCAGCTTTATATGGTAATGTGTGTCTGGAGCAGAGCTGTCACTCAGAGCAGGAATGCATTCAAAACACAGCAGAGAGCAGATCGTCCTCTCTGGAGCAGCCAAGAAAACAAATTACCCTTAAACTGACTCGCAGTTGAGATATTCAAACCCCTTCCCTCTTTCCTATAGACCTCTATACAGCTCTGCAGTGTTGAGATCTCTTTGCTATCGCCCTCTATTCAGCTCTGCAGTGTTGAGATCTCTTTGCTGTCGCCCTCTATACAGCTCTGCAGTGTTGAGATCTCTTTCCTGTATGCCTCTGTACAGCTCTGCAGTGTTGAGATCTCTTTGCTATCGCCCTCTATACAGCTCTGCAGTGTTGAGATCTCTTTGCTATAGACCTCTATACAGCTCTGCAGTGTTGAGATCTCTTTCCTGTAGACCTCTATACAGCTCTGCAGTGTTGAGATCTCTTTCCTATAGCCCTCTATACAGCTCTGCAGTGTTGAGATCTCTTTGCTATCGCCCTCTATACAGCTCTGCAGTGTTGAGATCTCTTTGCTATCGCCCTCTATACAGCTCTGCAGTGTTGAGATCTCTTTGCTATCGCCCTCTATACAGCTCTGCAGTGTTGAGATCTCTTTGCTATCGCCCTCTATACAGCTCTGCAGTGTTGAGATCTCTTTGCTATCGCCCTCTATACAGCTCTGCAGTGTTGAGATCTCTTTGCTATCGCCCTCTATACAGCTCTGCAGTGTTGAGATCTCTTTGCTATCGCCCTCTATTCAGCTCTGCAGTGTTGAGATCTCTTTGCTATCGCCCTCTATACAGCTCTGCAGTGTTGAGATCTCTTTGCTATCGCCCTCTATACAGCTCTGCAGTGTTGATCTCTTTCCTATCTCTTTGCTATCGCCCTCTATACAGCTCTGCAGTGTTGAGATCTCTTTGCTATCGCCCTCTATACAGCTCTGCAGTGTTGAGATCTCTTTGCTATCGCCCTCTATTCAGCTCTGCAGTGTTGAGATCTCTTTGCTATCGCCCTCTATTCAGCTCTGCAGTGTTGACAGAGTTAATGGTAATAGCTCATTGCTAAGTTCACGTGAGGTCTCTACACTCAGCCCTGCTGATCGGTGTGTGTCGAAGCGAGGGGTGCCCCGCAAGGTTTTTGGCAGTACTACTTGCTTTCCTGTTGGCACACTTCCCTTTGAGGAGTCCACTAGGACTCGGATCCGGGTAATAGAAATGCTAATGAATTCCGAGAGTGAGCGAGTCTCCACACTGCCAGGCTGCTCAAACGGAACCGTCTGACACTCTGCAGGTAATCTCGGTCAAGGAAGAGCAAACTCGATACTGAGTCCGGAGGGAGGCAGGAGTCTTTATTACACTTTACACAAATCCAATTTACAAATAGCTGAATTATAACAAGAAAAACTACAGAGGAACAGGAGAGCATAAGAAAATTCACTAGCAAGAGAGGAGTCTGTTCAGCCAATCAGAGCTTGTCCGGAGGAGGCCGTTCAGCCAATCAGAGCTCATCCGGTTCTGAGCAGCTGACTGATCTCAGAACTTTGTCAAGTCGGGTCTTAAAGGATCCCAGTGATTCTGCCTCATCGGCACAGTTAGGTAACCCGTCCCACCCCCTCACCGCTCTCTCTGTGTGAAGAAGGGTCTCCTGCCCTCTGTCCTCAGTCTGTCCCACTTCATTCCCACACCACGTGTCCTCTGGTCCTGGTTTCTGTCTCCTTTCTAAGATTTTAAAGGCTTCAGTAAACCATGCAAACTGTCATTCTTCAGAAGAAGACGATTCTATCTTCCATAACTTCAAAAACACTCAATCACAATTCCAACCGAAAGAAACGCAAGTCAAGCAGACGGCTACTTCGGCCGGTTCCTTCCTCAGTGTTCTGACCGGCAGAAAAAGACGCGACCCGAAACAAGCTCAACAGTTCTCAGCGAGTCAATTTGCAAACCTCTGCTTCACACAGTGATTCAGAGAGTATTGCGAGGGAGGTGCGGGCGCTGCGGCAGTGACTCGGCGTTACGAGCGAGGCGCGGGGGCTGCGGCGGTGACTCGGCGTTACGAGCGAGGTGCGGGGGCTGCGGCGGTGACTCGGCGTTACGAGCGAGGTGCGGGGGCTGCGGCGGTGACTCGGCGTTACGAGCGAGGCGCGGGCGCTGCGGCGGTGACTCGGCGTTACGAGCGAGGCGCGGGGGCTGCGGCGGTGACTCGGCGTTACGAGCGAGGTGCGGGGGCTGCGGCGGTGACTCGGTGTTATGAGTGAGGTGTGGGCGTTGCAGTAGTGACTCAGTGTTCTCTCCTGTGCTCTCTCCCTCTCCCTCTTCTCCCTCTCCCTCTGTACTGTCTGTGCTCTCTCTCCCTCGGGTCCACAGTCTATCAAAGGCTTTTTCTTCTCCTGCTTCCTGCCCACACCCTCCATTTCCTTCTGGAAAATTATTCCGAGGAGCCAAAAATAGCCTTGCACCTCACAACACGCCAAGGGGGGGGGGGATTATCTTGCATCAAGAAGTAAAATACAAAGGATTGAATAGAAAGCCTCTTCTCAACCCATTTTGACACACAGGTAACGCACTGCTTCAGCACCCCAATGCTGCTAGACTCATCTAACAGGTAACGCATTGCTTCAGCACCCCAATGCTGCTAGACTCATCTAACGGCAGGACAGAGGGCTTCAGTCCCGGATAAACGTTCCTTTCCAGACTAATTCATCTGAAGAGTTTTAATCCCAGAGGTTTAACATTTTTCTTTTAAATATGCTTTACAACAACTCACTGTGCTTTACCGTGCTTCCATGTGCTTTAGCAGACCTTTCTGTGCTTTACAGTGATTCCCTATGCTTTACCATGCCTCTCCGTGCTTTACAATGCTTCCCTATGCATGCACTGTGCTTTATTACACTGTGCTAGGAAACTTGGCTAAGGGCACAGTGTGAATGACGTTTCTTCCTGTGGGAGTGTGAGAGAGCTGTGCAGTGGAATGCTCCTTGAGAAAGTAAACACCAGCAAGCAATCCCAGAGAATACTCAAGCAATCCCAGAGAGTACAAGCAATCCCAGAGAATACAAGCAATCCCAGAGAGTACAAGCAAACCCAGAGAATACAAGCAATCCCAGAGAGTACAAGCAATCCCAGAGAGTACAAGCAATCCCAGAGAATACTCAAGCAATCCCAGAGAGTACAAGCAATCCCAGAGAATACTCAAGCAATCCCAGAGAGTACAAGCAAACCCAGAGAATACAAGCAATCCCAGAGAGTACAAGCAATCCCAGAGAATACTCAAGCAATCCCAGAGAGTACAAGCAATCCCAGAGAGTACAAGCAATCCCAGAGAGTACAAGCAATCCCAGAGAATACAAGCAATCCCAGAGAGTACAAGCAATCCCAGAGAATACTCAAGCAATCCCAGAGAGTACATATGGTCAACCACAGAGTGCAATCCAGCCATTCCACTGCAAAGACAGACAGACACACAAGCAGGCTGACACAAAGGCAAACAGGCAGCCATACAGACAGGCAGACACAAGGAGAGACAGACACACAGATAGGCAGACACATGGACAGGCAAGCAAACACACAGACAGAGAGACACTGGGCTAATTCACTAGCCTCTCATTCCAGCCTTTCACTTTGGGAGGCCTGGGTTCCAATCCAGTTTAACTGTATAAAGGAATCGCTACCATCTAAAGACACTCCCATGCAGTACAGTTTCCCTCTTAAATGTAAAAAAGCATCATACTGAATCCCAACGAAATGAATTGGCAAATTGCCTGTGTTTATATTAACGATGCATTACAAACAAGCTGCACCACAGCAACAAGATCTAACTTTATGTGCAGGGACGTGCAGCCAGAATCTGCGTCACACAATGCAGCTTGACAGTCACACCCAGATTAAAAACATTCCCAATGGCTAGTGCGTCCAGCTCAGCTCTGATCTGATCTAGAGAGGCACCCTAAATAAAGGTTCAGAATGGGAGATCTGCACAGTAATTTTAACAGACCAGTCTCTCCCAGTGCTGCTCTCTACTCTGTCCAGACAGTCACTGCTCATTGAGGGCGCAGTGGAGTCAGGGTGTCGACTCATTTTCCTGTAGCCTCTCCCTTCTCCCAGAATAGAGCAAAACACTCTGGAGAAAATAAAACTTTAAAAGAACTGCGAGCATGCACATAGCTGCACCCCTGAATCTGCAAAAAATGTAAAACCATCTTCGACGTCTCAATCGGTGTCCATCCTACAGTTTTTGAACCCACACCCACCAAAGTGCCAGAATACTGTAACGACAATGAATCAGAGTACAAGACAAAAGACAGACAAGTTGACGACAGATCGGATGACAGGTGGAAGTCTTTAAGACAATGTTGTTTATGTACATAGTTCTGATCATAAATAAGGAATGGCAGACTGCTATCTTAAAATGACTAAACTTTTCATATGGTTACAATGCAGGGTCTAAAAATATTACTTACAATGTGAGAGGACTACACAGTCTTATTAAGAGAATGAAGATTTTCAGCCAATTGAAGTCAGTGCCCAGTGAAGTAGCTTTTTCACAGGAGATGCATCTGTCTGATGCAGAGCATCTCAAATCGGGTAGAACGTGGGCCGGTCAGGGATGTTTCTCTTCACACCCCTCTGGCAGAAAACGTGGAGTTGCCATACTAACACATCGTGCAGCTCCATTCTCCCTCTGTTCTCATATAACAGACAAAGATGGTCGAGATATATAGTAAATTGAACTCTAGCAGGGGTGGATGTAATGAATGTGTATGCTCCGAACGAGAACAATCCTCAGTTTATCACCAAAGTTTTCAACCTTATATCAGAAAAAGCATCTGGAGCACTTCTTTTGCGAGGAGATTTTACTGCTGACAGACTCCCTGCAGTATCAGCGCCGTCTTCGAAAATGGCCAGAGTGATACAAAATAACTGCACCGAATTGGGGCTGGAGAAATTTGCACCCAAGAGGGCGTGACTTTACTTTCTACTCGGCTCCACATGCATCTTACCCCCAAATAGACCTTCTTCTAAATCTGAAACTCACAGGAATGTCCACTGTAAAATTCCATCTATGACATTGTCAGACATGCACCAGTGATTTTGAGATAGGAGCCGAGTAGGTCTATTTCAGACAAACGATGGCGTCTAAATGCTTCATAGCTGAACGACTCAGAGTTTAAAAGTTTTATTAGTACCGAACTACAGCAATATTTTGAATTTGATACGACCCCCGGAACCTCGCCTGTAATACTTTGGGAGTGTGCAAAAGCTAAAAATAGAAGGAGATTTGCGATTTCTGAAGCAGCTTTATTATGAACATGGTTGCAAGGCCAGTACTTTTAGCTTTTCAACTGAAGAAGCAACAAGATTCCTCCATAAAGAAACTTCAAACCGCTGGCAAAGAGAACAGCTTCTTAACCAAGCCAGAGCAGACTTCTGGATTTCCTTTGCCAAGTTTTATGAGATGCTGTACAAAAACACAGATACTTGTACAGATGCAGAAGATATTAAGGATTTTCTTCAGACTATAGACATCCCACAATTGCAGATAGCACTGTCAAAGAAAATAGATGAACCCATTACTGCAATGGAAATACAGTAGTAATACAGTAAGTAATCAAGAACCTTTAAAATAATAAAAACCCTGACGGCTGTATAAAGGAGTTGTATAAATGTTTTGGAGTTGATGTTTGTCCTCTCTGTCCGCAACCTAAAAATATTAACAACAATTTTAGCACAAAGACTGAATAAAATTATATTATTTCGCACTCCTCCCCTCAGCCTAACGGCACTATCACTGACTCTTTTAGGCTGGAGAGGGGAACAATACAGGGATGCCCCCTATCCCCACTCCTACTTGCACTATGCCTAGAGTCTTTAGCACAGTTAGTTAGGATGTGACCATAAAAAGGTGTAAGGGCAGGAGCGCAGGAACATAAACTCTCTCTGTATCTGTCTGAACCTTTGACATCAATTCCCAATCTAATGACATGCATTGAAAAACGAGGGTATTACTATAAAAATCAACACAGACAGGACGAAAGCTCTAGCCACGAACAGGATGATTCCACAACGGCTTAAAATCTCGTTCCCGTTTAAACGTTGTGTACCATCCTCAGATAATTTATTTAAAGCAAACTACCCCTTTACTCCTTTCTTAGTTGGGCAGAGCGGAAGTAGAACGGACGACCTGCCCAGACTGCTCTATCTGTTTCAGATGCCACCTGCTTAATCGTTTCATTTGGCAGGGAAGACATCCCAGAATACAATTTAAAACAGCTCCCTAAAAAGCAGGACCCCTTGCACTTCCCAATCTTAAATTGTATTACAGGGCAGCTCAGTTGCGACCCATGACTGCGTGGCTGATGGACAGAAAGGACACCAGATGGTTAAATACACAGGTTCCCTTGTCAGCATTATCTTTTGTAGGAGGAATAGGGACAGATAGTCCGTTTAATATGCGGGGCCCGATTTACACTCCAAATCTGGAAAGAAATTCAACGAAACTTCCACTTGCCTCCCTCAATTTCTGTACTAACGCTAACTGGCCATATTAAAGGACTTCTACCTTTATCACTAGACGCTATGTTTTATACGCCAACTTTTAAAAAACAATCAATTGAAAACTTTTGAACAGCTACAAATAGAATTTGAACTTCCGAAAAACTGATTTCTTTCGATATTTTCTAAAAACAAAAATTGGGGGAAAATGACAGAGGCGTCCACTCCCCATGGATCTTTAGTTTCTTAGGGTCCAAAAAAAAGAAAGTCTAGCTCTAAGGAGATCGCAAATATCTACTGAGCCCTGGTTTTCATGGATCCTAACAATTCTTACCATAGTCAAAGAAAATGGGATCTCGAACTGAATCAAGGGATTAACAACAAGGATTGGGAGCATGTCTGTACGAAATAATCCAAATATGTGGTGGGAATTCCAGTGGAAGGTTTTAAGTTGATTTTTTTAGAACCCCAAAACTAACCGCTAAGGCAGGTTCCACAACCAAAAGCAATTGCAGGAGAGAACGTGGCGAGATAATTGGAAATCACCTTGCCCGAAACTGAGAGACTATTGGAAGTTCGTTTTTGAAATAGTCACTGATATATTTGGTGTACGCATACAACAGGAACCCCAGGTTATAATTTTAGGTGTGTAACCAGGCAATGGAGAAGGCAAAGATCAGAAGCATCTTCTTCGCATCACAAACTGTCACTGTGAACTGGCTTGAAGCCGAGCCTCCACGGCTGAACAAAGCTAGTGTTTGTAACGGAGAAAATCACAGGTATGTTAAGATTGCAGAAAGAAATGTTCTGTCAGAGATGGGCCCCAGCTATGAGTATACTAAAAAAAAAAAAATGCGTGTGCGTGTGTGTACGTGTGTGTCTCAGTGTATTTGTGTGTCTCTGTGTGTGTGTGTCTGTGTGTCTCTGTGTGTATGTGTGTCTGTGTGTCTTAGTGTGTGTGTGTCTCAATATGTGTGTGTGTCTCAGTGTATGTGTTTCTGAGTGTGTGTGTGTCTCTCTGTGTCTCAATGTGTGTTTGACCACGTGAATCTCAGAAATCTCATCTCAAAGTCACAAAGCCAAGATTCTAGTAAACAAACTAGCCCCCCTTCTCTCTCCCCTCTTCTCTCACTCAATCTGTCTCCCTCCCCCCCTTTCTCTCGGCTTACATAAACAAACACAGGATGTGGCCAAAACACAGCAGCAGAAGCTATAAACTAGAAAAACTATAAAGGCTCTTAACAGTGCGCTCAAGTCTTTACAGAGTCCTGTTTAAATTCGATCCACCATCATGGAACGAAACAGAGTAGAGATCTGTCCGATCACCTCTCCATCCCTCCTCCTCCTCCTCTCCCCCTCCACCCACTCCCTCCATTCCAGAGATTCCTCAGAGGGATGAGGCTGACAGACTGGGAGCGGTGTGGAAGAGATGACTCATCTGTTCAAGACCACGGAGCCACAGACCAGCGCTGGAGAGGTGCGGAGCGCAACACAGCACAGCCAGGACCAGAGCGAGAAGAGGACAGAGAGCGAGAGAGAATGAGAGAGAGAGAGAGAGAGAGAGAGAGAGAGAGAGAGAGAGAGCAAGTGAGAATGAAAGAGTGTGAAAGCGAGACAAACATACAAAGTTTCCAGACACTTGTCAAATCTCTACAGTATTGAAAGACACTGAGTGATGGAGGGAGGGAGAGAGAATGAGTGATCAAGGACCACAGACACTTGTCTGGTCCTCACAGTACTGCATGAGAGAGGAGGAGAAGAGGAGAGGGGGAGACAGAGAGTGAAAGGGTACTGCAGGTGCAAGAGGAGAGCTGTCAGTCTCCTGGCCTGCCTGTGTCAATCATGTCCCCACGGTAACCACAGTAACTCTTACCTGAATCCTGCTTCAGTCGTTTCTCTCCTCTGTGATTCTGCAGCGTCCTGGAGCAGACAAGTGTGTGGCTTCAATTCACCAGAACTAAAAAGTTTTCAACAACAAAACAAAACAAAAAAGTGAGAAAAATATCCAGCCTGGTCTGTGAACTCTCTCTCTCTCTCTCTCTCTCTCTCTCTCTCTCTCTGCGTAGACCTTTCCAAAGTCACAAACACAATCTTAAGACTTCTTTTTCCACTTGTAAACCCTCCTCTCTAATATAGTGATCGCCAGGGACCTCCCAGTGATCCTTTAGCAGATCCCCTGACAAGCGCGTGTGCAAAGACCGCGCATCACCACCCCCTGCTGGGCGTTTTAGGAAACTGCAACTAGTGAAAAAAAATACAAAACGCAAAAACAGCAGGTATGGAAATAGGATTCCTATTGCACAGCAATTACAAGACCAGGCATGGAAATAGGACTCCTACTGCACAGCAATTACAAGACCAGGTATGGAAATAGGACTCCTATTGCATGGCAGTGTCATCCATTCCAGGTTTTATTGGTATGAGCTTGATTGGCAACACGCTCATGTGTGTCTATTAGTAAACTCATCATGAAACCGGAGAATTGATCAAAGCGTTATTTCCAGCCCTAGACAAGGCGGCTGATTTTCAGCAGTGTGTGAAGCAATCAGTGCGTTTACTTCTAGTTTTGTAACTTCGTTTTGAAAAAAAGGGGGAAAAAAATTGTATTGTCTTCCCATTTATAAATAACCCCCCACTGCTGAAACATCCATACAGATGCAACCTTAGGCGCTAACGCAAGGCAATGCGCCGTGGAAAAGTGAATACATCACTACAACTAAACTCGGAGCGCTATTTCCGAGAGGTAGTTATTTCCACCATTTTCTACTAATAGATGTTTTTAATACAGAATTTAAAAAACAGAATGGACAAACGCATGCCGGTAATAAACACGCACTGCCGTCCCCTGCGCCACACTGCAGAGGTGCGTTACGGATCGCTTAATTAAACGCGTGTTTGTTTGTTTTTAAATTAGATGCAAATCAAGGTGGCGATTAAAAACTCCATTGTAAACTGGTAAAACTGCAAGCACTTGGCGCGGCGTGTCGATGCGCTGGAGCAGTCATGTTTGTGCACTGGATTATTTTGCAGGACCTTTCAGACTATAAAGAATAACGCAGGCGTCCACACAGACTGTTCGAGAAACGCGAACTTCAACTTCGGAGGACACCGTACTCTAGGAAATACCAACTGCCAAAGCCCAGGGGAGGACGCCAGAACTTGTAAGAATTTGTCTTTAATACTGTAGCCACTTCACACTTTTTAAAAACGCCACGAAAATGTTTCAAAGTCGATGTATGGCAGTGTAACGTGTTAGAGAATTATAATTCCCGCCCCCCCCCATTACACACCGTCGATTTGCAATCTCTCCCCCGGGTAGTGAATTGGCAGGTCTGTCGCCTTGCTCCGCAGTTGCCAGTGTGCGCGGAGGAGGGGACGGATCGTTTTTATTCTTTTCTCGGCGTGGTATTCATGCGTAGCGGCGTTATCGTAGCGATTAAGTGGAAACTGCAGCGTGAACTCTGCTTCGTGTGTTTGTTCTAGGAATCCCCGGTTCAACCGAGCTGCCAAAAAAATGATCATCCCGGTGCGGTGCTTCACGTGCGGGAAGATCGTGGGAAACAAGTGGGAGGCTTACCTGGGCCTGCTGCAAGCCGAGTACACGGAGGGGTAAGAGACGAGCCCGCCACGTTAGAGCCTGGTTAATGCCCTGAACGACTTAAAAAAAAAAAACAAACTTGGACACGGTTAACGTTTAAACTGTGACACGTTTGCAGTATTGGTAGCCATTTAGATCGATCATAACACGAAGCTGCAGTGGTGGAAGTAAGGGCCCCCTTTACAGATGTGTAACCCTGCTCAAACTCCTGGCTCCTGATCATTGTAGTATTAATGATACTAGACTTCATTGAGGGGAGCTCTGAACCCCAGGACTGGGTGCAGCAGCAGCAGGGCTAGTGTGAGTTTGTAACCCTGCTCAAACTCCTGGCTCCTGATCATTGTAGTATTAATGATACTAGACTTCATTGAGGGGAGCTCTGAACCCCAGGACTGGGTGCAGCAGCAGCAGGGCTAGTGTGAGTTTGTAACCCTGCTCAAACTCCTGGCTCCTGATCATTTCAGTATTAATGATACTAGACTTCATTGAGGGGAGCTCTGAACTCCAGGACTGGGTGCTGCAGCAGCAGCAGGGCTAGTGTGAGTTTGTAACCCTGCTCAAACTCCTGCCTCCTGATCATTGCAATATTAATAATAATAGACTTCATTGAGGGGAGCTCTGAACCCCAGGACTGGGTGCAGCAGCAGCAGGGCTAGTGTGAGTTTGTAACCCTGCTCAAACTCCTGCCTCCTGATCATTGCAATATTAATAATAATAGACTTCATTGAGGGGAGCTCTGAACCCCAGGACTGGGTGCAGCAGCAGCAGGGCTAGTGTGAGTTTGTAACCCTGCTCAAACTCCTGGCTCCTGATCATTGCAATATTAATAATAATAGACTTCATTGAGGGGAGCTCTGAACCCCAGGACTGGGTGCAGCAGCAGCAGCAGCAGGGCTAGTGTGAGTTTGTAACCCTGCTCAAACTCCTGGCTCCTGATCATTTCAATATTAATAATACTAGACTTCATTGAGGGGAGCTCTGAACTCCAGGACTGGGTGCTGCAGCAGCAGCAGGGCTAGTGTGAGTTTGTAACCCTGCTCAAACTCCTGCCTCCTGATCATTGCAATATTAATAATAATAGACTTCATTGAGGGGAGCTCTGAACCCCAGGACTGGGTGCAGCAGCAGCAGGGCTAGTGTGAGTTTGTAACCCTGCTCAAACTCCTGCCTCCTGATCATTGCAATATTAATAATAATAGACTTCATTGAGGGGAGCTCTGAACCCCAGGACTGGGTGCAGCAGCAGCAGGGCTAGTGTGAGTTTGTAACCCTGCTCAAACTCCTGCCTCCTGATCATTGCAATATTAATAATAATAGACTTCATTGAGGGGAGCTCTGAACCCCAGGACTGGGTGCAGCAGCAGCAGGGCTAGTGTGAGTTTGTAACCCTGCTCAAACTCCTGGCTCCTCATCATTTCAATATGAATAGACTTCGTTCCTAAGCCCTAGCAGTGTTATTCCCAGTAGTAACATGCCCTGTTCCTCCCCGCTCTCTCACAGCGATGCCCTGGACGCGCTCGGGCTGAAGCGCTACTGCTGCCGTCGCATGCTGCTGGCGCACGTGGACCTCATCGAGAAGCTGCTGAACTACGCGCCGCTGGAAAAGTGAGAGGAGCCACAGGACCACCGAACACTGACCCGAGCAAACCGGGGTGTGCGTGATGACCTGGAACACACGCACACAGCCGAAATGGGGGGCAGCCGTCACAAGCCACTAATCCTTCTGTTCCCTCAGTTTTACATTTCTTTCAAGACATTGAATTACAATATATATTATTTACTGTGTGTTGTCTTTCCTCACGTTTTAGGTTAACAGTAAAATTTGAAAATATGACACAGCTCCCTCGCTTTTAATGACTTTATTTCACTCTTGGGCAGGCATGGGGGCAGTAAATGGCAGTTCCGGCCCTCGTACAGTAAAATACAGGTTTTACTGTTTGTTCATCCAGTCAGATGGCTAAATAAAGGGAGTCCTGTAGTTGCATTTTAGCCCATAGAAAGCATGTCTAGTTTTGAATATTTAGGCTGTTTCAATGATGCAAGATGCTTCAGAAAGTTTCACTGCACAGAAAGGTCCAAGGGAGGGAGGAGAGTAGCTTCAGTAGGTCAAGCTGCAGTATGACTGAAGAACCCACTCGCTCCCACCCAGGATCAGTTCTATTATGCACGATTTACAAAAAAAGAGTAAAATCTGATAATTTCTTAACACATCTTGTCTTGTGATATTGATCAAATCTGCCACAAGCTCCGGAGAGAGTAGATTCAGTGTTGGTATTGCACCTTATCGTTCTGGAAGTAAGGAAGCCCTTTCATGTGCCAGCCGGGTTCTAAAGCACTGCTTTCTCATTATAAGTTGGCACAGCCTCTTGCACCTGACGGCAGTGTTATACTCTTTATTGTAATGCATTTCCAATGGGGTTGTGCTGCCTGGCTGCTATGTGTTTTGGTCAAGAAATAAAACAATATAACTGTTTCAATTATTTATTGTTTTCAAACTACGCTACACAATACAAACCTTAAAATAATCAGTATTTCCAGTCAAACAGTTAAATGGGTTTTTTTCTGTTTGCAGTGTACAAGATGCTAGAAAATATTATAATGTACATTTTATATTATAAAAGCATTGATCAGTTAAAAAAAACAAAAAAAAACTAAATTTAAAAGTAAGAGAAAGGCACAAAACATAAAAATAAAAAACTGCCCTTTTTTGGTAAATTGGCAAATCATTGTCAGAATATTTTTTCCTTTTTTGGCTTCAAGAACTTTTATTTTTGCTGTCCTTCCCTCTCAGACAGGAGAGTGGGTGATGAAAGGAGACTCCACAATGCCTGGATTTATTCCCAGCTCGGTTTGCTTTCTTCCAGTGCTAGAATGTGTTGGTATAGAGCTTGTTTGAGTTTGTTAGGTACTGTTGGGGGGGGGTCTTGGCAGTCAGCCTGGGGGAACCAGTTTGTTGACTCTGGAGCCTGTTAGTGGTGTGAAGGAGAGGGGAGGAAGATCCAACCCTAACCCACCCCCAGTTAATAGGGCTCGGACTTGAGGCTCCGGTAGAGACAGCATGTGAAGATCATCCCGATGATCTGAGAGAGAGAGAGAGATACTTGGGAACTGGCTTCACAACAAAGCATTACGATACCATCGCTGTATAAACAGATTTTTTTTTTTTTTTGAAGTAGCGTGCCCCCCTCCCCATTGCCTCCCCTCATTCCTCTATTCTCTCCATTCCTTCCTCCCATCCCCATACACTGATCCATCTCCCCACTGCTGGTCCAGATTCACTCGCACTGCTTCCTCCTCCCCTCTCCCTGCTCCCACCCCAATCCCCCTTCTTCCTCCTCCCCTCTCCCTGCTCCCACCCCAATCCCCCTTCTTCCTCCTCCCCTCTCCCTGCTCCCACCCCAATCCCCCTTCTTCCTCCTCCCCTCTCCCTGCTCCCACCCCAATCCCCCTTCTTTCTCCAGCCCTCTCCCTGCTCCCACCCCAGTCCCTTTCTTCTCCTCCCCTCACCTGCACGCAGGCGATCCCGATGCCAACCGCTCCGATTATCCGCAGGTGTTCCAGGATGAAATTCTCCAGCTTTGTAATGCAGCCGCCCTGCAGAGGAGAGCAGTGGGGGAGGAACTAGGTTAGACACTGCAGGTTTGGAAACGAGACTCCTACTGCACAGCTGCTTCAGCCACTCCAGGTTTTACTATCAGCTTGATGAGCCACAGCGTATAGAGAACAAGCTCAGATGAGTCTTATTAATAAACTTGCAGTAAAACCAGGAATGTATCAAACTGCCCTGCAATGTGACTCGTATTTCCATCCTGTCATAGCATGTCTGATACAAACAAAGACATTGAACAGGATACAATGTTGAAACGTTTATCATTGAATTCACACTGAAGACACAGAGAAAGACTTTCATTAATGTTTTGACTGGACTTGTCAAGTTCTTTTAAGTATGAATCCCCCCCGAGATTTCTTTTAAAGTCTCTCTCGCTCCCTCTAGTTTTGGGAGCGTGGTGTTTTCTTGTTTTTTTTGCTCAGGCTGCCAAATCTAAAGTTCTGGATGTTGTTGTTATTGTACAAACACCCACGGCGTCTCCATGGAAACGGGCTGACCCATGGCAACCGGCCAGCGGAGTTGCGATGACAATGTGATTGTGTGCGCTGTACAGATTAAGTTTACAGCTCTGCAGTGTTGAGATCTCTTTGCTATAGACCTCTATACAGCTCTGCAGGGTTGAGTGGATGTCTTTCCTATAGACCTCTATACAGCTCTGCAGTGTTGAGATCTCTTTCCTATAGACCTCTATACAGCTCTGCAGTGTTGAGATCTCTTTGCTATAGACCTCTATACAGCTCTGCAGTGTTGAGATCTCTTTCCTATAGACCTCTATACAGCTCTGCAGTGTTGAGATCTCTCTTGCTGTAGACCTCTATACAGCTCTGCAGTGTTGAGATCTCTTTCCTGTATGCCTCTGTACAGCTCTGCAGTGTTGAAAGAGTTGCTGCATTTAGAGATGAGATAATAGCAGAGTTTCCCTGCAGCAGGGCAGCTGGGTTCAGATGAAGCCGCTCTCCAGACCACACAGCCAGCCACACGATGATTAACAAGAGAGGATGAGTTACAACAAGCCAGGAGGAGAGGAGAGGATTAGAGACAGCAATCCAGGCTTCAAACCTTCCTTCAAACCCAACTGTGGTCGGGGGGCTGCCTCCAAGCATGGCGAGAGTGCAGCTCTCCCGTGACAGGACACAGCAAAGAGTTTGAGCAACACACGCTCAACAAGGATTAGAGGCAGCCAGCGGACACTTCGAAACATCACAACACACTGAACCTAAACAGAAAAGCCAGATGAAAAGGCTCCTGGAGGTGCATTGTGTATAAACGGCAGACCCTGTCATAGCTGAAGCGATTCGAACGCTGTTCCACACTCTGCCAGGTAAGAGGGTAGCTCCTGACCCTGTTCTAACTCGGCGAGGTGCCTCAGCGTTCTGGATAAGGACCCCTCTCTCACCTCCACCTTGTAGATGTTGGAGGGGTGGTCTCGTATGCCGCAATGGGGGGTGATGGTCTTGCAGCAGCTGTCCGGCACTTTGCGACCCTCCGCCTCGGGAGTCCTCACCCACTCACTGTCCTGCCAGTCCTGGGAGTTATTACTGCCACAGCACTTGAACTGGAGAGAACGAGAGACAAGAGAGAGGGGAGAGGAGAGGGGGGAGAGAGACAGGAGAGGGGAGAGGAGAGGGAGAGGGGAGGGAGAGAGAGAGAGACAGGAGGGGGGAGAGGAAAGGGGGAGAGAGAGACAGGAGAGGGAGAAGAGGGGGAGAGACGAGAGAGGGGGGAGAGAGACAGGAGATTTGGAAACAATTAACAAGCGTACACCACATGTACTAAGAGTTGTGGCCCAGGTTCTGATGCTCTCAGGATCTGGTGGCAAAGGCTGCTACAACCACCTCCCTTTTCCCCACCGTCCTCTTCTGCCGGCCTACCTTCTTCCCGTTCCCTCTCCCCTTACCTCCTGCTGCAGCTTGTTCACAGCCTCGGTCACGCTCTCCTCTCCCACGCGTTTGTATTTGCTGGTCATGGTCTCTCTCAGGTTTTGTTTCAGCTCATCGTTCAGCTGCAGAGAAGAGAAGAGGGTTGAAGCCAGCCTTGTATTTCCATCCCTGCAGCACATCTCAATGTTTTACACTTGCACAAATACCTTCCCTATCTCATAGCATTGTGATCATATTATACATCATGCAAGTAGCCCATCAGGACCATTGCATGTTGCACGATCCACATCGTACAGTGTAACACACCCCTGTTAAGAACAGCGTCTGAGCTGTGCAGAAATTACCTGGCTGCACGTCGGAGAACACTGCGGCATTAAGAGAGGGGGAGAGGGGGAGAAGGAGGGAGAGAGAGAGAGGTTTAGAGCAGGAAGGATGGACAGAGTGACTACAGTGTTAAGGAAAGCAGGCTGGATCCTGCCGCTGTGAGGAAGAGAGCCTGCAGCAGTAGCACGAGCTGTTTGCAAGGTTTCTGTTAACAGAGAGAAATGCGTTTAGCAATGAAAAGACAAACGAGATCACAAAACCAAGGCACTGTGTGTAAGCACTTCAATTAAGACAGCAGAGAAAAAAGAGAAATCGAACTGGGGAATCAAACACAACAACATTAATTAGACTGCAGTGATGGAGAATAAAGAGAATGAATGCACGGCCAGTGCAGTACAATGCAGTGCAATACTGTGCAGTACAATGCAGTGCAGTGTCAGGGGAGAGGGACTCACCTGCTGGTAGTAGATGTACGCCAGGATCCCGGCCAGAATCTCCAGCAGGAAGATGCACAGGAGCAGCACGAAGTACTGGAACAAGAGCACAGACAGTCACACACAGCACTGCGGAGCAGGGGAACACAAGCAGAGACACACACAGCACTGCAGAGCAGGGAAACACAAGCAGAGACACACACAGCACTGCGAAGCAGGGGAACACAAGCAGAGACACGCACAGCACTGCGGAGCAGGGGAACACAAACAGAGACACACACAGCACTGCAGAGCAGGGAAACACAAGCAGAGACACACACAGCACTGCGAAGCAGGGGAACACAAGCAGAGACACGCACAGCACTGCAAAGCAGGGGAACACAAGCAGAGACACACATAGCACTACGAAGCAGGGGAACACAAGCAGAGACACGCACAGCACTGCGGACTGTGTCTCAGATTTAGGTCACTTTAGACTACAGGATATGAAGTGCTTATATACTTTTTGCAAAGTCTGCTGGTCACTGTGGTGATTATCACTGTGTGTGTGTGTGTGGGTGGGTGCGCGTGCGCCAGCATGTGTTTTTCAAACAGCTGTGTTTACACAGTCTGGCACAGGCGGTACTGGTCTCTCTGTACAATGTGAGGGCTCTTAAAACACTTGAGAGACCGACAGCACCCTGAAAATGTCAAACTGCAGTTCACTCAGAGAAACAAACGAAACCTTTTTTAAAACTTCCATCCCATCAGCTCCACTACCACTCAGAGAAAGCTAATCTGCAGAATCACAGCGTAGTATTACTTGAATTCTTTCACGTGTTCCCCATCAAAGAGAGATCTGACAGGACCTCATTATGAATGCTGACAGTCACTCACAGTCCGCTGTCACGGAGAGACAGCTGTGCTTGCATAGGGACAGCCAGTCTAATCTCACTGTGCATTCCAACCCCCCTGTTCCAGCTCCTCTTACTGAACACCGAGAGGCTGCCCTCCCTCCCTCACGGGTCTGCATGCTTGTGCGGCACTGCCTGTCTCATTCCACTCCTCTGAGTCACAGAGTAAATCTGCTCCCTAAAACACACTGCTGCTTTTTGCTGCGCCAGCCCACTGCACTGAAAACTAGCCGTTAGGCAGAGAAGGCAGGGCTGGGATAGAGGGGCTACACTGCCCACAGGGGCTCCTTGTATCAGTATAGAGGGGCTACACTGCCCACAGGGGCTCCTTGTATCAGTATAGAGGGGTACACTGCCCACAGGGGCTCCTTGTATCAGTATAGAGGGGTACACTGCCCACAGGGGCTCCTTGTATCAGTATAGAGGGGTACATTGCCCACAGGGGCTCCTGTATCAGTATAGAGGGGTACACTGCTCAGAGGGGCTCCCTGTATGAGTATAGAGGGGTACACTGCTCAGAGGGGCTCCCTGTATCAGTATAGAGGGGTACACTGCTCAGAGGGGCTCCCTGTATGAGTATAGAGGGGTACACTGCTCAGAGGGGCTCCCTGTATGAGTATAGAGGGGTACACTGCTCAGAGGGGCTCCCTGTATGAGTATAGAGGGGTACACTGCTCAGAGGGGCTCCCTGTATGAGTATAGAGGGGTACACTGCTCAGAGGGGCTCCCTGTATCAGTATAGAGGGGTACACTGCTCAGAGGGGCTGGACATACTCAGACCGTAGTCTCCCACCTGTGTTTCCCCTGAAGTTCAGTGCCCCCGCCCCGAGTCGACATGGAGGGGGGATGGGTGGGGGGGTAAGGCACTGTTGTGACTCTGTGGGTTTGCCTTGGGGCACAAATATTTTCCTGCCTTCCTCACTGTATTACTCAGCGATGGAAACAATAGCAGTTCTATCCACAGAGGATTCGCGAGAGAGAGAGTTTCCAGTACCAGTTACCACTTGTTACCATGGGAACTGAGCAGCCTCTCTGTCACACCCCTTACTCACTTCAAGGTCTTGGAAAAGTTCTTTTTTATTCCCATAGCAAACCCCTCCCCTCCCCTCACCACTCGGAGAAGCTGCCTCTGTTCCTTGAAGGTTGCACAGCAGCCCAGGATTCCGGTCACCATGACGATAGCCCCGGCGATGACCAGGATGTAGGCGGTGGCAGCGTAGATGCCGGAGGACAGCAGGCTGATATAATCGCTCTTCTCAACCAGGGTCCAGACCCCCACAGCCATCACAGCGCCCCCTGCCAACTGGGAGGAGGGAGAGGCACAGCACACACAGAGTCACGAGACATTACACTAGGAACACCTGTGCTAACTCTCTTCATAAGCACGGACATGAAGTACACCGGACAGTCACGGCACTGCTTACCCAGAAGAAGAAGTTGAAGCTGAAGAGCAGGTACTTGAGGCAGATCGTTCCACACGTCTCCTTCTTCTCATCGTACTCTCCCATCCTGGCAGATCAGCGAGGGTCTGTGTGCTGCACAGCGACACGATGCAAATTTACACTGCAAGCACAGAGACACACACTGAGACACGCAGACACCGAGACACACCGAGACACGCACACACCACCCCTAAACAGAGCGCTCAGCGCCCCCACATGAGAGGGACTGACTCCGCTGCCCTGCAATCTCAAAGGAACGGAGGGAATTCCTCAGCACATAACGTGGAGCCACCCTCTCAAAACCGCCACTGAAACCCAGCCGCCTCTCCCATTTACAGAGCGATGCCAGACATCAGGGCAACGATCTATATACCACTGCAGCCGAACACAAAGGGAGTCTCAGAGAGACAGAGAATTAAGTACCTAATCCTGATACCTAATCCACAGACACAGAGTCATTCTGCCTCACCCCCTAACACAGACACCGAGTCAAGCTGCCTCACCCCCCTAACACAGACACTGACAGTGCGACGAGGGGGGAGAGGGAGGGGGGGATTGTGTCTGTGACTCAGTGTCACGAGGAGGGGGGGAGGGGGGCCCCCCTCCCCCCCTCAGAGCGACGGACAGACTTTAGTGCCGGGGCAGGAGGAAACACAGACACAGAGTCTCGCTGCCTCCTCTGAATCACGGCCCAGTCCTTCCTGTCTCACACCTGCTGTTCTCTTCCAAGAAGACTCAGACAGTAAGATGCAGGTGCTTGTTTTCATCAGTACGGGTGGCTTTCCCCACTGTGTCTGGCCCCTGTGCAGCTCAGCCCTGTTAATACTGGGTTTTGTAGCCAGGCTCAGCCAGCCTGTGAAAGAGAAGCCAGTGCTGGGATGTGAGCTGTTATTTATGACTGTCTGATATCAGACTGGACTATACAGCTAACCCCGCTCACCGTGACTGGACTATACAGCTAACCCTGCTCACCGTGACTGCTGGACTATACAGCTAACCCTGCTCCCTGTGACTGCTGGACTATACAGCTAACCCTGCTCACCGTGACTGGACTGTACAGCTAACCCCGCTCACCGTGACTGGACTGTACAGCTAACCCTGCTCACTGTGACTGGACTGTACAGCTAACCCCGCTCACCGTGACTGGACTATACAGCTAACCCCGCTCACCGTGACTGGACTGTACAGCTAACCCCGCTCACCGTGACTGGACTGTACAGCTAACCCCGCTCCCCGTGACTGGACTGTACAGCTAACCCCGCTCACCGTGACTGGACTGTACAGCTAACCCCGCTCACCGTGACTGGACTATACAGCTAACCCCGCTCACCGTGACTGGACTATACAGCTAACCCCGCTCACCGTGACTGGACTGTACAGCTAACCCCGCTCACCGTGACTGGACTGTACAGCTAACCCCGCTCACCGTGACTGGACTGTACAGCTAACCCCGCTCACCGTGACTGGACTATACAGCTAACCCCGCTCACCGTGACTGGACTGTACAGCTAACCCCGCTCCCCGTGACTGGACTGTACAGCTAACCCCGCTCACTGTGACTGGACTGTACAGCTAACCCCGCTCACCGTGACTGGACTGTACAGCTAACCCCGCTCACCGTGACTGGACTGTACAGCTAACCCCGCTCACCGTGACTGGACTGTACAGCTAACCCTGCTCACCGTGACTGGACTGTACAGCTAACCCTGCTCACTGTGACTGGACTGTACAGCTAACCCCGCTCACCGTGACTGGACTGTACAGCTAACCCCGCTCACCGTGACTGGACTGTACAGCTAACCCCGCTCACCGTGACTGGACTGTACAGCTAACCCCGCTCCCCGTGACTGGACTGTACAGCTAACCCCGCTCCCCGTGACTGGACTGTACAGCTAACCCCGCTCCCCGTGACTGGACTGTACAGCTAACCCCGCTCACCGTGACTGGACTGTACAGCTAACCCCGCTCACCGTGACTGGACTGTACAGCTAACCCCGCTCACCGTGACTGCTGGACTATACAGCTAACCCCGCTCACCGTGACTGGACTGTACAGCTAACCCCGCTCACCGTGACTGGACTATACAGCTAACCCCGCTCACCGTGACTGGACTGTACAGCTAACCCCGCTCACCGTGACTGGACTATACAGCTAACCCCGCTCACTGTGACTGGACTATACAGCTAACCCCGCTCACCGTGACTGGACTATACAGCTAACCCCGCTCACCGTGACTGGACTGTACAGCTAACCCCGCTCACCGTGACTGGACTGTACAGCTAACCCCGCTCACCGTGACTGGACTGTACAGCTAACCCTGCTCACTGTGACTGGACTGTACAGCTAACCCCGCTCACCGTGACTGGACTGTACAGCTAACCCTGGCTCACCGTGACTGGACTGTACAGCTAACCCCGCTCACCGTGACTGGACTGTACAGCTAACCCCGCTCACCGTGACTGGACTGTACAGCTAACCCCGCTCACCGTGACTGGACTGTACAGCTAACCCCGCTCACCGTGACTGGACTGTACAGCTAACCCCGCTCACCGTGACTGGACTGTACAGCTAACCCCGCTCACCGTGACTGGACTGTACAGCTAACCCCGCTCACCGTGACTGGACTGTACAGCTAACCCCGCTCACCGTGACTGGACTGTACAGCTAACCCCGCTCACCGTGACTGGACTATACAGCTAACCCCGCTCACCGTGACTGGACTGTACAGCTAACCCCGCTCACCGTGACTGGACTGTACAGCTAACCCCGCTCTCCGTGACTGGACTATACAGCTAACCCCGCTCACCGTGACTGGACTGTACAGCTAACCCCACTCTCTGTGACTGGACTATACAGCTAACCCCGCTCACCGTGACTGGACTGTACAGCTAACCCCGCTCACCGTGACTGGACTGTACAGCTAACCCCGCTCACCGTGACTGGACTGTACAGCTAACCCCGCTCACCGTGACAGTCTTTAGCCTTGTTGCTGTCTTTAGCCTAATACAATGTGTGTGTGTGCTTGAGAATGGGAATGGGAGTGGTGTGTGTGTGTGTGTGTGTGCATGAGACAGTGGGGGGGGGGGGGGCGACTATCTTGGTGAATGGAATGCTGCATATCTCTCTCTCTCCACATTCCTCTCTGCAGTAGTGTGTGTGTGTGTGTGTGTGTGTGTATGTGTGTATATATATATATATATATATATATATTATTATATATACACATGTATATTATGTCTGACAGACTGTCTGTCTGTTCATATTTTCAGCTGATTCTAATTAAAAGGCATCACCAAAACTACACAATTTCCAACCTACTTTCTGAACGGATAGAATAGTGTTCAATTAAATAGAGTGAAGGGGAGCTGTCTGGAAGTGCTACAGAGATCTGCGAGTCCCAGGGAGGGAGCACAGGAGAGCCGGGGGTGGAGAGCGCTCAAGATCGCTGCAGAAGTCACGCTGTGGGGTCTTTTCAAGTACCCACACAAAGTTGTTGTAGCAAACACTTGTGCGTACAATGGCTGTCTGTCACTTGATTCACGTGTCTTGCAGCTGGCATTCCTGTGATCTAAAGAGGGTGCACCTCCCTGACAGGAGGCCCCTCGAGACTGGGGCTTTATACCCCTGTACTCCGCTTTGAGGAGCGCTGGTCACCGTTTACAAACACTAAAAGAAGCTCAGCAAATTCAACGTCTTTCTTGGTGCCTTCAGTCTAAATTCAATGATAGGCTTCTAGTCAAAACACTTCTCAGTGTCTTAAGCTACTCATTCTGAAAGGGCAGAGGAATAGGGCTCTGTTGTGAGAGGGATAAAATAAAATCAAGTTTTTTGTTGCATTACAGAAAGTAAACTGTCCCAACTTTAGAGGTTTCATCAGAAACGAGGCAAACCCCCCTGTGTGAATATGCAAACTCATCTGCTTTGTTTCAGAGCCGAGCAGAAAAGAAACAACACATGCGTGACGCTCCTTCCAAATGAAAGTTCTGAAACTTGGGATCAGGAGGAAGGATAATCCATGAACGACCGAACCTGGGGCAACATCACCACCACTCTCAACGCTGGCACACGACCAAACCTGGGGCAACATCACCACCACTCTCAACGCTGGCACACGACCAAACCTGGGGCAACATCACCACCACTCTCAACGCTGGCACACGACCAAACCTGGGGCAACATCACCACCACTCTCAACGCTGGCACACGACCAAACCTGGGGCAACATCACCACCACTCTCAACGCTGGCACACGACCGAACCTGGGACAACATCACCACCACTCTCAACGCTGGCACACGACCAAACCTGGGGCAACATCACCACCACTCTCAACGCTGGCACACGACCAAACCTGGGGCAACATCACCACCACTCTCAACGCTGGCACACGACCAAACCTGGGACAACATCACCACCACTCTCAACGCTGGCACACGACCAAACCTGGGGCAACATCACCACCACTCTCAACGCTGGCACACGACCAAACCTGGGACAACATCACCACCACTCTCAACGCTGGCACACGACCGAACCTGGGGCAACATCACCACCACTCTCAACGCTGGCACACGACCAAACCTGGGGCAACATCACCACCACTCTCAACGCTGGCACACGACCAAACCTGGGGCAACATCACCACCACTCTCAACGCTGGCACACGACCAAACCTGGGGCAACATCACCACCACTCTCAACGCTGGCACACGACCGAACCTGGGGCAACATCACCACCACTCTCAACGCTGGCACACGACCGAACCTGGGACAACATCACCACCACTCTCAACGCTGGCACACGACCAAACCTGGGACAACATCACCACCACTCTCAACGCTGGCACACGACCGAACCTGGGGCAACATCACCACCACTCTCAACGCTGGCACACGACCAAACCTGGGGCAACATCACCACCACTCTCAACGCTGGCACACGACCAAACCTGGGGCAACATCACCACCACTCTCAACGCTGGCACACGACCGAACCTGGGGCAACATCACCACCACTCTCAACGCTGGCACACGACCAAACCTGGGACAACATCACCACCACTCTCAACGCTGGCACACGACCGAACCTGGGGCAACATCACCACCACTCTCAACGCTGGCACACGACCGAACCTGGGGCAACATCACCACCACTCTCAACGCTGGCACACGACCAAACCTGGGACAACATCACCACCACTCTCAACGCTGGCACACGACCAAACCTGGGACAACATCACCACCACTCTCAACGCTGGCACACGACCGAACCTGGGGCAACATCACCACCACTCTCAACGCTGGCATACGATCGAACAAGCAACACGCACACTGGTGAGCACAATGCTGTTTTTTTACACCTTAAAAACTCCTGCCTCTTAAAACACCACCACACACACACCAAAAAAAAAAAAAAAAAAAAAAAAAAAAAAAAAAAAACACATTTTAAAAAGATTGTGCTCCTAGAACAGTTAGAACAACCATTGCTCCAGAGAAGCCACAGGGATGGGAATGAGACTCCCACTGCACAGCAGCGTGATCCACTCCTGGTTTGCAATGCAACCAGAGTCTTATTCCCATCCGTGAAGCGTACTGGTTTAAACTCACTTCTTCAGTGGAATGTGAATGAAGCGCTTCAACATGAATTGTTTTTCTGTTTTGGGTTGTAAAATAATAAAGGCCATACCGAGGCAGAATCAATGTCTAGGGGGTCCTTGAAGACCCGACTTGAGTTGAATCAGCTACTAGGGACCGGACAGCCAGGCCAAACTCTCCCCCCTCGCTCGGGAATGTTCTTATATTCAATTTGCGGGAGACACGCTATGAACCAGATTTAACGATTAGCAGATGCTACAATCATAGCGGCTCAACGTTTTACTGTCCACCCCCCTGCGTCCTTGTCTATAACCCCCAAAACCATCAGAAACATTTCTGCAGCCCAGGGCACGTTAAACTGCGGGCAGCAGTCTTCATGGGGCTTCCTACTGGCCGTGGAAGAGAAGATTCATAATACACAGCCTGCAAGTCGATGTCATTATTTTCCATCACGATTATGTGATTTATAAAAGCTTTATTTTTTAAATCACATTCAGTTACAGACTCACAACCCAAACCCCCCCTCCCCGGTGTTGTGTAATTAAAGAGAGGACTGCGTGCTTGCTCTTCACTACACGGCAGGACTCGTGTTGCTATTTTTTATTCTTGCCTCCAGGGTTTAGTTAAATCTTTATAAAGAGACGGGCCCCCAGGTGCCTCAGCCCAGTCGCGCTGACTTGCGTCCTAAAACCAGCTCACCGATCGCGCTGATATTCGCCCGACGCGACCGCAGACGGAGCTACACAGTTTTCAATGGCCTTGGATGGCGTCAGTTTTTTTTTTTTTTTTTTTTTCAGCTAACCTCATCTTAAAATCAGTTGCTTGCAACGTGCCAGGTGTTTCCTTCTAAAAAAATCTCTGCTGGTTTTACGCCCTTCCTCTTCTCTCTCTCTCTCTAAACCACAGCGTTCCGATCAAAAAGGTCGCGGATCAATAATTGCCACACTTACCTGTTTTTTAAGGCGTCCGGGTGTGTGAGCGGAGGACTACACTGTCGTTTCTTCCCCTCCTTGTACAAACCTTTGACACAAAGACTGATCTGCCGACACCCCCAGCTTTCCCAGCTACAGAGACTGCCGAAACTCCGCCTCCCCACGGAAAGATAGGGAACCCAGCTCGGGTTTTAAATGAAGGGGAGAGTCGGCTCTGAACAGCGAGAGTGAGACGCCTAGAGGGCAGGGAAGGAACTGCACTGGACTGTACAAACCTGCAGTAGCGGTTTGAAGTTAACAGATCTCTTCATTTCTGATCATTTCTAGAGCGGGGAATGCAGTGTTTAGACTAGCGCTGGAGAGCTGAGAATGGAGTGTTTTAACACGCACAATATTATTCATGAAACACCAAACATGTGATTTTTCACAATACTGCAGTTCTTTATTGGTAAAAGATTTGATATGTACACCGCTATTAAAAATAATTTACATATAGTTAAAATAATGTGATACATATATAAACATGCATTTAAAAATGATCTAACACTGGACAGATAGGGGAATAAAAAGGGGGTAGGAGGAGGGGGTTTAAAGGTGGGTTTGTGTAACAAAGGGAGGGGAATAGGACCCCCACCTCATCCCCCTCCCAATGTAGCCCTCACCCCTTAAAGTGCAGTCCTCACCCCTCTCACTCCTCCCAGTGCAGCTCTCACTCCTTAAAGTGCAGCCCTCACCACTCACCCCTCACCCCTCCCAGTGCAGCCCTCACCCCTCTCCCCTCTTCCAGTGCAGCTCTCACCCCTCTCCCCTCCCCCCTCTCCCAGTGCAGCTCTCACTCCTCCCATTGACAAATGTTTTAGTTTTTGGACAAAATGAGCCACAAACCATTTTGCCAAAACATCTCTTGACCTGACTTCTGAGTTTTTTTTGTTTCAGTTTCACAGCCAATCTCAGCAAGGAGACACAGAGGAGAAACTGGAGCTGCAGAGTCTGCAGAGAGGAGAGGCCGGGAAGCTCACCAGCCTCGAGAGCTGTCCTCACAGTCTGATCAAGGTGTTTGTCACTTGGACTCAAGCTTAAGCGTCCCCTGATTGCAGCAGTTTGGAATCTCAGCCCACTGAACTGCAGAGAGATCAGTATGTGTCGTACGCTGATGTCAGTGTTATTAACTCATCAGCCACTAGGAGATCCGGCACTCTTCAGGTTTTAATGGGAGCTTATAAAGACACATCAGGTCCTTTTTTTGAAAGGCAGAATTTCTCAGAGTAACAAACCCTTTAAACCCAGCTGCAAAGGAGGGATCCAGTTCATCCGAAAATGTGCACTTTCTTCAAAATACAGGCCTAAATCTATGAACGCTTACAGCGATGGCTCTATGTAAAACTGTTCCACACTCATCCCTTGCAGGGCGCTATAGGAGAACTTTACAGAGCACCAGACAACACCCCCACCAGTGCAAATCAGTGTGTTCGGCTGTCAGCTAAGCCCCACCCCGTGCAATGAGACTGCGGTCTAAGCATTTGATTGGCTTGTCCTCCACGAAGTATTTGCCTATCACTGACCCTTTCTTCAGTGGGGGCTTTTTGCCAGGGGGCGTCTGCAAATCAAAAGAGGCAAGGAAAAGAGAAGAGAGAGGGTGAGAAACTCAGGGTTCAGAACGAGGATCCTTATTGAACAAAACATTCAACATAAGATCAAATGAAATATAATAATTGCTCCATTAGTTTGACACCAATATTATTTTAATGAAATGACAATCAAATAAGAACAACATGTTCCAATGGCATCTCATTCTTCTTCTATATATATACACACACACACACACACACACACACACACACACACACACACACACACACACAGTGGTTTGCAGAAGTATTCACCCCCTGCAAAGTTTTCACATTTTGTTGGCACCTGACGCTTTCAAATTAGACTTTACATGTAGACTCTACACAAACTATTCCACACTGATAAAGTTAAAAACTGCATATAGAATATAAATAAGTAAGATTTACAGAGAAAAACAGATTCATCTCAGTTGCATAAGTATTCAACCCCTTTGCTACTGCAGCCCTAAATCAGCTCACGTGAAAATGATTTGTTTCAAAGGTCACAAAATTAGGGAAATGGTTTCAGCCTGTGTGCACTCAAAGTGGTTTAACTTGTAAATAATTTCCCTCAGGTATACAAAGACTTTCAAGCTGCAACTCACATAGTGATCCAACAAAGCAACCATGAAGACCAAAGACAATGACCCGAAGCACAAAGCCAAAGCCACACTGGAGTGGTTGATCAAGAGAATGAATGTTCTTGAGTGGCCCAGTCAAAGTCCTGACTTGAATCCAATTGAAAATTTATGGCGAGACTTGAAGATTGCAGTCCATTGACGATCCCCAACAAACTTAGCAGAACTGGAGCAATTTTCCCACGAACAATAGGCAGAAATGTCACCATCCTACTGTGCAAAGCTAGTAGAGACCTATCCAAAAAGACTCCTAGCAGTAACTGATGCAAAATGTGCTTCTACCAAGTACTGACTGAAGGGGCTGAATACTTATGCCACCAATTTTGCTGACATTTAACCTCCTCCTCATATAACAGTGTTCAGTTTGAATAAAAAAAGTTTGTTTGAAAAACTGTACATTCATATTTGTAATTCAACAGAATGTGACATTAACTACCTGTAATTCAACCATCTCTTGGTTTGGAAGAGTGTTTGTGACATAAAGGTCGTTGCAAACCCTTGCTCAAAAAATAATTTCCATTTGCTGTACGAACGAAACGAACAAAGACAGGTGGCTCTGTACCCCGAGAGGTGTCTGTGCTGTGAACGTGTGAGATCACTACACTTGCACACGTAAAAAACGTGTTTGTGAAACTTTTTTGCATCTAAAACTTATTAAATCATATTATATATATATCTATAATATATATATAGATATATATATATATATACATTTATTACTCTCTAAATAAACACGTGATGTTAATATTGAAGTTGTATAATTATAGAATATCTATATATATAATATATATTATATATATATATATATATATATATATATATATATATATATATATATATATATATATAACGCTAAAGATTTAACCAGCTTTTTTGGGAATAGGTGTATTAACAATCTAGCCCATTATACAGTACATTTAATAAATAATCCAACCAATATATACACTGATGCCACCTGCTGGATGCCGAACACACTGCATCTGAATAGTTTTATTCGTATTCTCTTCCTTGTGTCTGCGCATGTCTGACAGAACTTCCTTTACCAGACGACACGCTCAGCTGACAGCTGCTAAACCCACTGCCAGGCACCCTCAGAGTCATCAGAAGGAATGCAGACGACCTTGTTGACAGTCCAGCCGGTTTACATGGACGGGGTTCAGCTGGGGAACACAAGCTCTTGTCAAAGCATCATTTCAAATGTATACCAGGAGGGTGCGCCGGTACGCTGCTTCTGCTCTCAGCAGAACTGGACATGCATTGATGGCCATTCGGAACAACGTTCAAGATATTTACTGAGGGTGCATTAACAACCAACAGCAGCTGTGCCAACCCCATCCTAATCTCAGCTCCCCCAGTCCAGACCAGGACAGTCTCCACAAGGCACGAGCCCGTGGCTAGTTGTGTCCGTGGTTGAAGGGGTGGTGCCAGTAGTGGTGGGCGTGGCCACTGTCGGCGCGTGGTGTGAGGGGCTGGGTCATGACACGGTGTCTGACACTAACCAGCTTCCTGGACTCGTGGGCGTCGCGCTCATCACGCAGTTTCCTATTCATCTCCCTGGAGAGAGAGGGGAGCAAGGGAAGGTGAAGGAGGGGACGGAGAGGAGGGAAGAGAAGGGAGAGGAAGTGAGGGAGAGGAAGGGAGAGAAGGGAGAAGAAGTGGGGGAGAGGCGAGGAGGGGAGAGAAGGGAGAGGGAGGGTGGAGAGGAGGGAAGAGAAGGGAGAGAAGGGAGAAGGAGGGGGCGGAGAGGATGGAAGAGAAGGGAGAGGAAGTGAGGGAGAGGAAGGGAGAGAAGGGAGAAGAAGTGGGGGAGAGGCGAGGAGGGGAGAGAAGGGAGAGGAAGTGGGAGAGAGGCGAGGAGGGGAGAGAAGGGAGAGGGAGGGGTGGAGAGGAGGGAAGAGAAGGGAGAGAAGGGAGAAGGAAGGGTTGGAGAGGAGGGTAGAGAAGGGAGAGGAAGTGAGGGAGAGGAGGGAAGAGAAGGGAGAGGGAGGGGGACAGAGAGGAGGAAAAAGAAGGGAGAGGAAGTGAGGGAGAGGAGGGGAGAGAAGGGACAGGAAGTGGGGGAGAGGTGAGGAGGGGAGAGAAGGAAGAGAAGGGAGAAGGAGGGGGTGGAGAGGAGGGAAGAGAAGGGAGAGGAAGGAAGATAAGGGAGAGGGAGGGAGAGGCGAGGAGGGGAGAGAAGGGAGAGGAAGTGAGGGAGAGGGAGGGAGGGAGGGAGAGGCGAGGAGGGAAGAGAAGGGAGAGAGAAAGTACAAAAATATTACGTCGTCACAGATAGAAAATCTGCACAATATCTGAGTAATACAAAAAATGCAATAAATAACAATAATGAAGGAAAGAATGACTCTCCTGTTCAGATGTGCAGCTTGTGGAGCCCCTGTTAGCACTGAAATCTCACCTCAGCAGCTCCAGCTGTTTCAACAAACTCTCCTTCTCCTTCTGCATGTTCCTGGAGACTGTGACAACATCCCTGAGAGAGAGAGAGAGCGCACGCGAGAGAGAGAGAGAGAGATGCATTAGTACCTATCGGAGACACTCACAGCGCTAGACTCAGAAACACTAAAAACCAATGTAATCAATACAAAGGCAAACGTGCGCTTCCAGCCTGAGGGCCGCTACAGCAGGAGAAGAGCTCTCCTGGGTAGGAAACTGCAGCCCTGTGTTGGCCATACCGGCTCTCCCTGTTCATGAGTTTACACAGGGGGGTAGACACTGTGAAGGAGCCACAATGGCGCCATTCCCACACCCAGTCACTGGTACTGTCTTTGTCCCTGGGGCTTGCGTTTCACCGGAAGTCCCCTTATCTGTTCGGTCCCTGGCCGGGTTATAGAAATATGAAAAGTGCTTCTAAGTGACTGATTAAGGGAGACCCTGGGGGGAGAGGAGGGCTGGACAGGTGGACAGGCTCCAACTTCTCCTGGATCTGGAAAGTTTAAACACAATAAACATCTGAGCATTTACTGTACATCACTGCTACCTGACAATACCCCTCTGTGTGTGTCTGTGTCTCTCTCTCTCTCTCTCTCTCTCTCTCTCTCTCTCTCTCTCTCTCTCTCTCTCTCTCTCTCTCTCTCTCTCTCTCTCTCTGTGTTACCTGTCTTTCTGTCTCTGCTCTCTCGAAGCCTGCTCCTGTAGCTGTCTCAGGTGATGCTGTGCTGTTTCCAGCTCCCTCGTGCTCCTCTCCAGCTGGTCCTGTAGAAGCTTGTTTGTGTGTTGAAGGCATTCGTTCTGAACCCGTGTCTCCACCTGCTCATAGCTCAGCTCGTGAAGCTGGCTCTCCAACTGAGAGAACAAATCCAATATTCAGAAACACCTCTCTCCCCTCTACCCCCCTGTCTCCATCTACCTGAGCCCCTCTCGCGGGGGAGGGGGAGGGGGTCAGTATCTCTCCTCACCCATCACCCCGTCTCTCCACGTCTCTCCAGTCCCCTCTCCCCCTCTCCCCCTCTCCAACATCTCTCCTCTCCCTCTCCCTGTCTCTCCTTTCCCCTCTCCCTGTCTCTCCTCTCCCTGTCTCTCCACTCCCCACTCCCCTCTCACTTGTCTTTGCCTCCCCACAATCGCCTCCAGTTCTCGCTCCCTCATTTTCAGCTCGCTCTGCAGCTGCAGGCTCTTGTCGCTCTGCCGCAGGGAATCCTAGGAAAACGAGACGGACGTCTCTGCATGAGAACCCATGCAGGGAGGAGGCTAAAAACAGCACAGTGACAGTAGAATAAAGCACAGTGAAAGCCCTGCACAGCATAGGCAAGCATTGTAAAGCAGCTGGTAAACTCGGGTACATGCACAGTGTAACCGTGTGTCTCTGTGTCTCTGTGCTGCAGTCACTGTACCTGGTTCAGCAGTCTGTCTTTCTCGATGGTGATCTGGTGTTCCATCTCCTCGTACAGAGAGCGCATCTCCCTGTCATGATCACACTCCCTCCTGAGAAAGAGGGCAAGAGAGTGAGGCTGTGAGACAACAAGAGTGAGTGAGTGAGAAAGAGAGTGAGAGCGAGAGAGTGATAGAGTGAGCCGGGGTGTTCCTGGGAGTCTGACCTGCGCAGCGCCTGCTCCATCGAGTCCTTCTCCAGGTGCACCTCCTGGATGTGAGTCGACACCTTGGACAGGAGCGCCTCGAAATAAGACAGCAGCTCTGGTCGGTCCCTGTGCAGCCTGGCCCACAGCTCCCTGACCTCGGACTGACTGAGAAACACACAGCACAGCACTGTCACAATACACAACAACACAGCACAGCACTGTCACAATACACAACACAACACACAGCTCCCTGACCTCGGACTGACTGACAAACACACAGCACTGTCACAATACACAACACACAGACACACAACGCAAGCCTGCCAGATGTCACTGTTGCAGCTGCACTAACTCGCAGAATGTCGTACTCTTGGAAGACCTGCGGGGCTCCCAGTTGCTGCATCATCACACAGAAGCTTCTCTCCTCACTGTCCTCCAGCAGGGACAGGTCCTCCTCCCAGCCTCCAGAGACAAACGTGTCCTCCAGGACAGACGAGTCCGACCCCTCGAGCTCAGGGAGCACCTCGACACCGATGAACCTCCCTGAGACAGAGAGAGGGGGAGAGGGAGAGGGTGCAGTTTCAGTGTTGGGGTGCAGTGTCAGTGTCGGGGTGCAGTGTCAGTGCCGGGGTGCAGTGTCAGTGCCGGGGCACAGTGCCATTGTCGGGGTGCAGTGTTGGGGTGCAGTGTCAGTGTTGGTGTGCAGTGTCGAGGTGCAGTGCCGGGGTGCAGTGACGGGGTGCAGTGTCAGTGTCGGGGTGCAGTGTCAGTAGTGTCAGTGTCAGTGCCGGGGTGCAGTGCCATTGTCGGGGTACAGTGTTGGGGTGCAGTGTCAGTGTTAATGTCGGTGTGCAGTGTCAGTGCCAGTGTCAGTGTCGGTGTGCAGTGTCAGTGTCGGGGTGCAGTGCCATTGTCGGGGTGCAGTGTCGGTGTGCAGTGTCAGTGTCAGTGTTGGGGTGCAGTGCCATTGTCGGGGTGCAGTGTCAGTGTCAGTATCAGTGTTAGTGTCGGGGTGCAGTGTCAGTGTTAGTGTCAGGGGGCAGTGTCAGGGTGCAGTGTCAGTGTCGGGGTGCAGTGACGGGGTGCAGTGTCAGTGTCCCACACTCACCCAGGCCCATGCTGAACTCCAGGGGGGTGAGGTAGCCGTTCACGTCCTGATCTAGACTGTCGAAGACATCCTCCAACTGCTCCGGAGTCAGGGGCAGCTCATTCTGCAAGCGCTGAGAGGAGAGGAGAGGAGAGGAGAGGAGAGGAGAGGAGGTTAGCAAACAGGGAGAGAGGGGAGAGGGGGTTAGGAGACAGGGAGAGAGGAGAGAGAGGAGAGGGGGTTTGGAGACAGGGAGAGAGGAGAGAGAGGAGAGGGGGTTTGGAGACAGGGAGAGAGGGGAGAGGGGGTTAGGATACAGGGAGTGGGGGTTAGGAGACACAGAGAGAGGTTTAGGAGACAGAGACAGGGGGTTAGGAGACACAGAGAGGGGGTTAGGAGACAGGGCAAGGGTTTGGAGACACAGTGATGGGGTTAGGAGACAGGGAGAGGGGAGAGAGAGGGGAGAGGGGTGTCCTGGTCACTGGTGTGACTCTTAACAGTTGAG